>NC_043000.1:59772059-59854559 GCF_006345805.1 Octopus sinensis | reverse complement strand
ATCAGTAAAAGATTCAAATATTCTAGTCAAATTACCAATAATTTACTGTACTGTTTGTTGTATGGGGATCAATTGAAATTCTTTTACAATATTTTGGTGTTTAGCTTAAAAACTACTCTGAATGAGCAGACATTATTCAAGACTTTCCAAGAATGACCAACATATTTTCTTTTCTGGAACAGTGTATATATTTACTATCCAAGTTGTCCTTCCTTTTTAGTTATTCAAAGAGATTTGGCTGATATTTCTCAGACTAAGCAGCCATGTAGAGACTCTTCTAATGTGTTTATTTGATGTTCTTTTACTTATTTTCATCATGTCCATATATTTAATAGTCACATGTGACTTCTGTTCAGTGGTAACACACAGGCAAGAGACCAGTTCAAAGAGGAACTAATTGACAAGACTAGTGAATTTTCAGTAAATTGTCTGTTCATGCTAGCAGTGTGAAATACTTTGACATTTCCTTTAGTCTGACTCCCTCACTTTACTTCTTCTCTCAGTTCAGTACTTTAACAGGAAATATTTGAGATATATTCTTGTATCTATCTAATCAGTTATCTTCAATCAGACAGATAATGAGAGATTTCTTTAGGGAGTAAATATCTGTCTGATTTGGGATTGTTATTAGATTGCCATCTTATTAAAGATGTCTTTACACACAAAAGTAAAGGGAGCAGAAGTTGAAGCAAAGTTCAAACTTAAGTATAACTGACTCATCCACTGTTTTTCATACCCCTTACCTCATTATATATATATATATATATATATATATATATATATATATATTATATATATATATATACATATATATACATATATATATACATATATATATATATATATATATATATATATATATATATATATATATATTTAAAGAGTGCATAAGATATTTGAGGACAGATTTATGTTTATAAAAATATATATATATAATAACAAATAATTTTATTAATCAGAAAATGCTATAAGGATGAAGATAAACCTTCTTTTCTATAATGTTATTCAATAAAGCCACCTTCAGCTTCAATAACTGCTTCTATACAAAATCTAAATCGTCTACATGTTCAAATCAAGTGGTCTTAGTTCATTTTGGCCATTATTCTAACTATGGCAGCTTTCAAAGAATCTTTGGTGTTATGGGCATGTTCATTGACCTCTCTCTCAACAACGCTCCACACATAATAGTCCAATGGATTGAGATCTGGAGAAAGAGGAACCCAAATGTTATGTGATCACGAAAATTTTCAGCCATCCATTCCTCTGTTACTAGAGCCATGTGTGATGGTGCAATCTTACTGAAATACATATGGCCTTCCATTGCATACACTGTCTATCCTCAGCTTAACAACTGTTTCCAGAACCTCACTGTAGACAGTAGAGTTAACTCTAAGGCCTTGTGGAAAGGAGTAAGGAGGCATCATATGTCCTTCATTGCTAACAACTCTTGGAACTTCAGAAGGGACTGCACATAACCGTCTGTCATTTCTTTCATTAACTTTTTGATCTTGGTCAAAATTTTTCTCATCTGAGAAAAACCAAATCAAATTTTCTGCTGGATTTTTCAGTTTGTTTAAGAGCCTTTTAGATCTCATGTAGTGATTTTCTTTGGCTTTTTCTGACATAATTGACCTTTTCTCATCATATAAGACTTGTGTCTGATGTCTTCATGGATAGCATTTCTGATGTTCTTCTGTCACATGGAGAACTTAGAGACAATATTGACATATAAAATAAAAATTTAGTTTTATGTTATTTACTGTAAGGAGGATTAAATACTTAACTATAAATAATTATATATTTAGTTGAAGGGTTCCAAAAGGGGTCTCAGGGAGTAGCGTCCCTGCCTTCCTGAGCTAGTTTTCCACTACATTTCTTAAAAATCATGGTGGAGGCTTTGGTCTCGGGTCTACTCATGTTTAGAAACTGAGGTTTAGGGTGAGCAAGGGAATGCTCCCCGTAGAAAATCAAGCTCCAAAAAAGCCTCATAATAGCAAAGGAGAATGGGCACCAGCCAGCCCAAACTTTTATATAATATATATATATATATCATCATCATCGTCGTTGTTTAACATCTGCTTTCCATGGTGGCATGGGTTGGACAGTTTGACTGAGGGCATTTTAGTTTTGGATACATACATTGTATCAGACTGGATTAAAATTACAAACCTTTATTTCTAAAAGAAGAGAATTAATCTTCTTTCTTAGCCATCAAGCCCCATATTTATTGGCTTCGGATATCAAACTGATTGAAATGTAAATAAATAGATTAAAGATAAAGTTAATAGGTCTAGAAATTATAATCTTAATATCTAATCTTATCTAGTGTTTTATAATTTTTATGTTTGTTTCCCTGTTATACATGGTTTAAATATCAGATTACCTTTCTAAGTTTCTTTTGGTTGGAATAATTTTTATTCACCATCATCATCACCATCATCCACTTTCCATGCTGGCATATTGTTCTGAGGTTATTTAATAATTTAAAATCTATTTTTAAGAAAAAAGTTTTCACGTGTAATATGTAGCTGTTCATAATCGCAGTGATTTTTTTTTTGTGCTGTTTACAAAACGTGCAAATTATTCAAAATAAGTCATTTCTGAAGATTTACTACAACTGGTCTTGTCTGGCTTAATTAAAGTCATGCTAACCGTTCCATTGTTCATATCAGTTTATACTACATGAAAGCTTCCATTTTTATTTGTTATGCCTAACTGGAAATAGGTTAATGTGTTATTATGTTGCTTTTGAAAAGTGAGTTTTCTAAATTTAAATGGAGGTTTGATGTTAAACCAGTCATTATAGTTTCCAAGATGATTATTATTATTATTATATAAATGGAAAGATTATTTATCCATATGAAACCAATTAATAAGAGTTATTAATGAAAGTCACCTCTAGCATTTAGCAGTTAATATTTTTGACTGCCTGATATGATTCCCTATTGAATACAATATGGAAGAGTGAGAACAGTCAATTCTTTTATGGTTGGCTGGGTATATTATAAGGCAAGGAAACGATGATATTTGCTTGTCTTGGCAGATAACCACAAATCTCAGTTTTATTATTGACCCTTTCCTTACCAATCTGACTGAAACTGGCTCTGGCTCCGAGTACAAATGTCTTGTTTACATAAGTTTTGAATTAAAATTTTCCACTGAACTTAAGTCATAATTTATGTTCCTAACATTAACTGAATGATGACTAAGTTATTTTACTAAATTCTTTGTTATATTTAAAGTAATTGAAAGGAACATAGAGCATCTTAAAATAAATACAGTAACGAAAGGGTTAAGGATAGGGGAAAAAAAGTAAGGTTTGATGGTCCTGCTGGAATAAAAGGTGTCTGATATGAGTGGAATTCCAAAATGAGGAAATTCCTTTTGTAGATTGTGTTTATATTTGGATGCTGAGTTCTATAAAGCGCTAATATTTTGATTAGTTATTGCTTTATGAGGGGAGGTCAGTAAAGAGACTAGTAACTTCTACCATTCAGCATTATTATGTAATAAAATAGACCCATTCTATAGTTGAAAGTATTAGGTTTGGTAATAATGTTTGTGTGTGTGTGTGTGCATGCATGAATGTGGGCATGTACATGTATGCACGTGTGCATGTGCATGCAAGTGTGTGTGTGTGTGTGAGAGAGAGAGAGAGAGAGAGCAGAAGCAGACAGTCACAGATGTTTGTTGAATGAGCTTTAGTATTGCTATCATATGAGATTATAGCTATATAATTAGCAAAGGTGGTACTTTCATACAGAGTTAACTGCACATAATCAAATACTTTTTGATACTACCTTGTTTCAAACCACCTCAAGTTCTTTGATACAAAATCTCCTGTTTAAAAGTGTTCATATTTAAATTAAAACCTTCCACCATAATTTCATGTCAGAATGTTTCACGAAGTTATGTTCTAAGTACCTGCTTAATAACAGCAAGTTTATTTTACTAAATCTCCCAAATTCCTGAATAATTTCAAAGTTAATTGAAACATCACAAGTGTGCTGAATATGACTAAAGTCTTTTATTTGATAATGACACATTGTTTATAGAGTTTGTTGTTTGATGAGATAAAAACATTACTATTTATGCTTAACTAAATGGTGTATTATGAGGAGGGAAATTTAACATTTCAGATGGCAAACAGGATTTAAAATGATACAATTTTTTCCTGGTGGCATGCTTGCCAGCAATCTCAAAAGTCCTTACTTTTCTGAATAAGCCATTACAAAATTTTCCTTAAAATGGTATACCAAATATCCCTATCTTTTTTTTTTTTTTAATGAACTGACTGTAGACTATTATTAGTCTCTTTACTTATGCTCTGAGGGTGAAAAATTGATTCCATTTAGGAAATCATTTGTTCCAACAATCCAGGTATTTGAATTGGCAGAAATATTTAATTTAAGGTAGTATAAGATATTCAGATATAGACGACAGCTTCTAAACTTTGCTTAAGATGTGAATGACTTCTACACTGTGGGTAGAATTCATTGTGGATGAGTGCTACACTGTATCTAGCTCATATTATATGTTTATGTATAAGCTTTATCTAGAAGACTTGGAGAGCTAGTCAAACAACATTTTTCAGATATATATTAAAAGATATTGTTATACTTGGGGATGGTCTCATATTTTGCCAATTAAACATATACACTATATGTTTGCTCTTTATCTTAGCTTTATTATTATTATTTTTATTTCTTTGAAGTGGACTAAGCAAAATAAAAGGAGACACGTGATATAAAGAGTGTTTAAGAGATCTCAGGATGTGTGACAAAAATTCTTTGGCAAAGAAACAAAAATAAAGCTGAAGGAAAGACCAAACATATTGTGCATATATTTAATCAACAAAATATGACCATCCCCAAATATAACAATATGTTTCAACACATGCTTTCGTATCAAGGATCTTGTAAAACAAATACATAAATGCATATTAAAAGAGCTAAACAAAAGCAAAAACAAAAAATGTCATATTCTCATTTTATTGAATCTCCTGTTGTTTTTATTGTTTATTTCCTGGTCAGCTTCAATCCAGCTGACCTATGATCAAAAGTTTTCTACCTATAACCATCTTGTCTTTTTGTTTGTTTATTGTTTTTCTGTTTTTAAGACAGATGGGGAATGATTTAAGAGAGATTTGGCTCCTATTTGAGCATATGAAGGCTTCCTTATTGACTCTGTATATATATATATATATATGGTGTTTCCATAAAGTTACTTTCAATATATAGTTTTGTGTATAATGCTAATGTTCAGCACTGATTGTCTGTGTTTAAACATACACAAAATGTTCAAACGAATTAAGGTATCAAGCTATCTACTGCTAGCATTCCATCTTATTTCTGGCAGAATGCTTTGTCTCAGTCAGATTAACTGTTGAGAAGTAGGTACCATATAATCTGACTATGTTACCTGTGATAGACTGGGTAACTATTCAGGGAAGAGATTTATTCCCCCATCTCTTTCACACCAAGAAACAGGAGCTAAGTACTAACTCATATGAGACACTGACTTTTTGGAGATGTACAGATAGGCATGTGCATGCATGCACACACACATTTACATAGCTATAAAATGTTCTAGAAAAGATAACTACTTTGGCAAACATAATAGGGAACGAGAAATTTTAAATAAATATTCTCAAGTTTTCTAATATTTATGGAATGTCAAGTAGAACCATTATATTTATTTTTGTTAATGTTTCTTTCTCCAAACTGATAATATAACTTTCTTTTCCTTTCTCATGAATCTCTCTGTGATATAACTTAGAATTAATGGGATACACTTGTGCAAAAAACACAAGATATAGTTTCCATGAATAGACAAAGATTTCCATGAATAATCCACTGAAAGAATAAAGATTTAGCTAAATATTTGTGTTCTGTTTCTGCTCAGGTACTATTTATCTACAGTTTGGAGCATAGTATAGAAATACTAGTGAAAGCTGGAACATAATTTAGAAAAATCAGTAAAAGATGAATGTCTGAACACATTTCTAATAGTAAATTCCATGCATCAACAGAGGAATCCTCTCCTTCATTGGTCCTTGGACTGAAAAATAACATTCTTCTCTTGCCAAATATTACTGAATTTTTATCCTTCCCAACATTAACCTAAAGACAAAATAGTTTGCATTCACATACTGCTTTCTCTGTCATGGTTTTAGCAATTCAAAAAAGTTTAAAACTACCTACATTTTATTTGCCTAATTTTTTTCTGTGATTCTTGACTCTCACTTCTATGAGAAACACTATTCTACATGATCATCCAACTTTCAACAAACAGCAGTCGTATATCCCTTAAAGCGTAAATTACCAGTCTGAAAACTATGAAAACAAATCGGTTAATTGTAAGGACAATGTCTGACAAGATAGAATGGTCATGGTTTAAATATTTTTGATCAAAGGTCATTCAGACCCCTTTGGAACTGAGCAATAACAGCAACTTTGAAGTTGCTCAACAGATAACAAATTTAGTATATCAAGTGATCATTAAAGTTTTTTTTTCTTCTTTTAATGAAAAAGAAAGTCAGTTTTACTTTAGTTAAAGTTGATGCAAGTTGATGCTGATTCAGTTTTGGTTCAGCTTCAAGTAAAATTTGCTACAGTTGTTAGAGTTTGTGGTAAGTGCAAAACTGTGAAGGCATAAAAAATTTAAACTTTCACAAAACATTTTGTTATTCAGTATTTAATCATCATCACCTTTTTCATCATCATCATTGTTTAACCCTTTTGTTACCGTATTTCTGTTGAGGTGCTCTGTGTTTCTTTCAATTACTTTAAATATACCAAAGAATTTAGTAAAACAACTTAGTTATCATTCAGCTAGTGTTAGGAACATAAACTGCGTCTAAGGAATGGTGGAAGATTTTAATTCAAAACTTATAAAAACAAGACATCTGTACTCAGAGCCAGAGCCGGTTTCAGCTGGGTTGGTAACGAAAGGGTTAACATGCATTTTCCATGCTGGCATTGGTAGGACAGTCTGATAGGAGCTGATGAGTTAGAGGACTGTGCCAAGCTCCAATGTCTGCTTTGGCATGGTTTCATTGAACGTATACCTTTCCTAATGCCAAATAGTAATGACCATGATGATAACAATGATTTCAAATTTTGGCACAAGGGCAACAATTTCAGGGCAGGATTAAGTTGATTAAATTGACCCCAGTGTTCAACTGGTACTTATTTTATCAACCCCGAAAGGATGAAAAGCAAAATGAACCTTGGAGTAATTTTAACTCTGAATGCAGAGACGGATGAAATGCTGCTAAACATTTTACCCGGCATGCTAACAATTCTGCCAGCTCACTGCCTTAATAATAGTAATAACAATAATAGTAATGGTTTCAAATTTTGGCATAAGGCCAGCAGTTTCAGGGCAGGGAGTAAGTTGGTTACATCAACACCAGGGTTCAACTGGTACTTATTTTATCAACTCTGAAAGGACAAAAGGCAAAGTTGACCCTAGTGGTATTTGAACACAGACAGTAAAGACAGACAAAATACCATTAAGTGTTTCACCCAGCATGCTAATGATTCTGCCAGTTTGATGCCTTAATAATAATAATAATAATCCTTCCTACTCAAGGCACAAGGCCTGAAATTTTTGTGGGGAGGGGACTAGTCGATTACATCAACTCCAGTACTTGGCTGGTATTTCATTTATCGACTCTGAAAGGATGAAAGGCAAAGTCAACCTTGGCAGAATTTGAACCCAGGATGAAATGGCAGACGAAATGTCACTAAGCATTTCACCCAGTGTGCTAACAATACTACCAGACTGCCGCCTTCATAATAATAATGATGATGATGATGATTATAATATTCTGACTTAGGCACATGGGCAACAGTTTTAAGGGAAGTGTGTTCGTCAGTACCATTGTCTTATTTATCCTTTTATCATACTTTAATTTTGTATTTCTATTTGGCCATGTTTTCTTTAGCTTTCATTTAGACTTTTTGTTACTACATTCTATCTTAAAGTTTCTTTTTTTTTAAATGATATATTTCATTTTAGTTTCTTTTGAAATGTTCATTATCCCTCTCCCCATTTCCACCTCTGTGACACCCCACTCTCTTTTTCATGTATAATTGTTTTGTTTATTATAGGTTGTTTCAATTTTCTTTCTTTTTTTTTTGTTTTACTTCATCTATGTGAATTTATACTTATATGTGAGTTGTGGTTTAAAGATGTCACTAGAGAAAGAGCAAATTATCTCCAGCTGTTCACTCTACTACTTCGAATAATAATAATAATAATGATAATCATTTCTAACATAGGCAAGCACAAAGCCTCAAATTTAGCTGGGGAGTAAAGTATATCATATCAGCCCCAGTACTTTACTGATACTTATTTTACTCACCCTGTAAGAAAAACTGCATAGTTGACCTGGGTGGAATTTGAAATCAGAATGTAAAGGAATACAACAACAACAACAACAACAATGATGATAATGATGATGATACTGCTACTAATAATAATAATGATAATACTACTACTAATAATGATAATAATAATAATAATGATAATAATAATAATAATAATAATAATGGTTTCAAATTTTGGTACAAGGCCAACAGATTTGGGGAAGGGTAAATCGATTACATCGACCCCAGTGCTCAACTTGTACTTATTTTATCAGCTCCAAAAGAATGAAAGTTTGAACTCTTAGATGGAGGAAATATCTCCAAGCATTTTGCCCAGCATTGTAATGATTCTACCAGTTCACCATTTAATAATAATAATAATAATAATAATAATAATAATAAGCCCTGAAATTTCGTGGGAAGGGCTAGTCAATCACATTGCCCCCCCCCCCCATTACTCCACTGGTACTTAATTTATCGACCTCAAAAGGATGAAAGACAAATTTGACCTCAAATGATCATAATAATGATGATGATGATGATCCTTTCTGTTATAGGAACAAGGCCAGAAATTTTGGTGGGCAGGAGTCTGGTCATTTACATCAACTCTAGTACTTATTTTATCGACTTTGAAAGGATAAAAGATAAAGTTGAGCTCAGTGGAATTTGAACTTAGAGCGTAATGAGTCAGAAGAAGTGCTGATAAGCATTTTGTCAGACACAGTAATGATTCTGCCGGTTCCCTAATGTAATAATAATTCTTTCTCCTACTGTAATTCCAGGCAGGAAGAGGTTAATTGGTTACATTGAGTGAAGGTTCAACAGTTATTTATTTTATTGATCTGAAAAGAGGAAGGGCAAAGTCAATCTTGGTGGAATTTGAACTCAGAACATAATGTGTCTGTTTTATTTCTATTTTGATGCTTCAATTTGTAGATGTTTACAGCTTTGTTTCGTTATATTAAAGATTTCATATTTTCAATTTTGTTCCATAGTTAAGGTTGTTTATTGCCTAATACTCAAATACACATATAAAGTTAGGTAGGAACAAACTTAGTAATATTATTGATAGTTATTTCTAACTTCAGTTCAAGCCTATAATTTGGTTAATGGGAGGAGTACTGTTGATTTAATTTATCCAAATCCCAACCTAAAACATATTTTATCTGCTGTGGATTGCCAGGCTATGCTTGTCACTTTACAATAAATTTATTGGAAAGCAGCACCTTCTTTTCCATCTTCCCTTTCCTCTACAAGTAGAAATTTAAAAAGTACTTGAAGAATTTTAAAATGTGTCTATTCTCAGTCCTTTCAGTTACATTTATCCTTTCTGCCCTAACCAACAGACAGGGGAAAACTGTCCTGTCCTTTCTTCCTGAAAGAAGACAGCTGGTTCATCTCTCAGGAGGGATTCCACTGAAGAAGATAAAAGAAATGTTATTGTTACTACTAACATGTGAGACTTTATGTGGCCATTCAACCTGCTAGAAATAAAAGAAAAAAATCTTTAAAATCTCTCCCCATTTTAAAAAGAACACCTTGGATAATCTGGTCCTGGATTTCAGAACACTGGGAAGTCATGGGATGGTCACAGCTGGAATATCTTTGATTATAGGTCTACTCAATCAGGATTGGCCTGGAGCTAAAAATGGAAAAATAATTGTTACAACAATATATTTAATCCCAAAATAACATTATTACTGCTTTATTTATAAATTTTCTGACAATGGAGACAGCATAGTAAAAATATGTCATTCCTATACTGAAGTTTAGCTGAAATGTATTTCATGTATGTTTATTCTGGAGTAATAGAGGGAAGTCCTTGTTTTGGCATATAGAGTGAATGAGTGGGAGTGTGTGTGTATGAGAGAGAGAGAGAGAGAATGACATTAACTCAGAACTAGAGTAGGGGGGAAAAAACAGAAAGAGAAAGTTACATCCTTTAAAGAGAGAGCTTTTAGGGAATTCATTTTATACTTAAAGTTATGTATTATTCTATACATTTAAGTACATACATCTGTGTTTGTATATATAGTAATTTATACACATCATGTATGTGTGGGTATATAAGCATATTCATGTGTATGTGTGTAGGCAACTATATGGGGATTGGCCTGCTAGAAAGAAGATCAATAGGGTCGCCTTGTGGCAGTTTTGTCTAGGAAAGACTAAGTGTGCTGCTACTCAGTATTTTCCTTGGGCTCTTATTTCAGTTAATAATCTCTTGTGCTGGGGAATCAGGAACTGGAAGGGAGAATAGCTGTCACACATGTACCTCTTTTTCCTTTACTGTTACTTTTGTAGTGGAGAAAAAGAAAATGTATATATGCATTTAATATATGTATGTCTGTGTATATGTAGCTATATATGGCTTTAAGTGACTTTTTTTAACAGCTTCTTTTAGTTAATAGCAGTAAGGTGTAATCAAGTGAGCTATTTTCCTCATATATTTTCATTGTAGATAAAAATATACCTTTGAGGAATAAGTAATTTTTTTTTGTCTGTATATATGTGTGTGTGTGTGTCTTTTCTATTATCCTTTTCTGCTTCCTTAGCCTGTGGGTCCTTGGCATGGAACAAACTATTAGTGTAACTTTACAGCCTATCTCCCAGTGGAATGTTTGTGTGTGTGTGTGTGTGTGTGTATCACAAGTTATGAATACTGATGATAATAATATGGGTATGGCAGCAGATTCGATGGTGGGTAGTGGGGAGTAAAGAACAAGGAAGAGAGGTGGAAGGTATAGAAGACAGAGAATAGAAGAGATAGACTGAAGTTAGTTTTGATGTGGCACATAGCAGCTGCATATATATATATCTATATATATA
Source organism: Octopus sinensis (assembly GCF_006345805.1). Lineage (NCBI taxonomy): Eukaryota > Metazoa > Mollusca > Cephalopoda > Octopoda > Octopodidae > Octopus > Octopus sinensis. The sequence continues at coordinate 59,843,355 of NC_043000.1, read as the reverse complement.
TATATGTGTGTGTGTGTGTGTGTGTGTGTGTATGTATACACACATGCATACATATTTTGATTGTATGTATATATGTATGAAAAATTGTTTTCTAGACTGATATATATATATATTAGTGCGTCTGTTTGTGTGTATGTGTGTGTGTGTGTGTACACACACACACACACACATATATATATATACAGTGGGCCATTTTTTGTATAGCTATCTTTGTAAAGAATGGCAAACCTCAGCTACTTTTGATTTAGGAATGGAATTATAACAAGCCATATGATGCCATGCCATGTTGTGCCGGTTATTTTCAAATCCTTTTCTTTTTTTTTTTTTGTTTTTCTTTTGTTTTGTTTTACACCATGGTTCAGGGTGTATGTTAACCAGGGCATGCTAAACAAGTTTATTGAAAAGAGCATTTTTATAGCAGTCCAGTCAGTGTTGCTATAGTAAACAGTTGTAGCAGTTCAGGTATGAGCTACGTAATTACAGCAGCAGTAATAATAATAGTAGTAGTAAAAGTAGTAGTAATATTGACAACAGCAGCAGCAGCTGTTGTAGTTGAGTGGGGAAGAAAGAAAAAAGAGTCCTAACTACCTGTTCTTCAAGTTGACATCAAACAGTCCATTCATTTCATAGAGTGACAGTCTGCCTGTATGACATTCCTCTAGCGATTCTACCAGCTGCATTTATTTGCTATCTTTATTCCTTTCCTTTTTTCCTTCATTGGTGTTGTCATCGTGTCCATTCTTCAATGGAAATGAAGCATACTGGAAGTACCGGGGGAATTGTTTTATTACTGTGTTGGAACTAGTTTATTTGAAAATGGAAGTCACCTTTATTTAAAACCAAAACTACACAAGGAGGGAAATAACAGCTTCAGTACAAACCACCCAAGCATTTAAACCGGACTGAAGGGTGCAACAGCCATATGTGTATGAAATTTACATAATGCATCTGCCTATCATTTTTCTTTATTTACTCTGGATTTAATTGACAGCATTCTTTTACAAAATGATGTATATATTGAAAAGAAATTCATAACTTGATTCATACTTTTTAAAATTATATTTATTTATATTCTGGGGGTGAAAAAAATTCACTGAGTGAAAACTTCAAAAAGAAAAAAGATCAAAAAAAGAAAGAACAGAAAATGGATATTAAACTAAGTTCATTTTTAGTTTCTTTAGTAACTTTCAATTTTCTGATTGATTCTGTATCTTGATAAACAACTTCTGCCTATCCTGGGTCATCACTTGGGAGGAGACGTAGTCAGATTTGTCGTGTCTGGCTGGATTTTTACCTAGTCTTCAGTGGCCTGTGTAAAGGACATGGTCATGCTATGTTTGACTTGGACTACCTTCTAGAACCAGGAATCTTTTTGCTGGGGATGGGGTTTGCATGTTATCTCTTCATTCAGGCTAGCCAGGTGAGTAAATGTGTTGGGCACCTATTAAATTTCCTCTTTATTTTTGAGTCCTTTTTAAAATTGTTCTATCACTTTACATCTATGAACAGACACAAAGATCATATGCATCCACCCTCTAAAACATTTCCTGTATGTGTTTGTTTGTATGTGTGGGTGTATGTCTGTCTTTGTGTGTGTGTGTGTGGTGTGTGTGTGTGTGTGTGTGTGTGTGTTTCTGCGTGTGTGTGTAACAAATTAAACACTGCAATTTCATTTGAGTATGTAAATGGATCACAAACAAAACTAAATAGATGTGAAACACATTCACTAAATATTACTAGTGTCCAGTTGTATACCTGCATGTCATTTAATTACATAGTGACAAATGAACACACACTCGTATACACATACAGCAGAGTTTAGCAACGTGCTACCACGTCTATATTCGGCACATTGATATTTATGCATGTAAACGACAACACTTGCACACTACGTGTGTGTAAATAAATTAATATAAAGGCTGATCCAGTAGCCTGTTACTCTGATTTGGCCTAAATAAACTACTATATTTTACTATGATATTGAGTACTTTTTCTCCCCTTTGTCAAAGCTTATGTGGGTGTATACAAACACACACACACATACATACATATACTTACTATATGTATGTGTGCGTATATATTCCAATTATTTTCACATCTTTAGATAAACCTGAAATGTATGTTGTTGAGATATTTATTTAATATATATGACACCAACAAACATATCAACAGCTTCTTTGTAGTAATTCCATTCTAATAAGGCAGATGAAATGTATGAGATTCACTTTTTCGAACTTTATCAAATTTTTTAGTACTTCTTAGGCATCTATAAAGTTATTATTTGTTTGTGATAACTTTATTCTGTGATTTCACTCATTGCTTTAATAATATATTTAATGTTGCTTAACACTTGTTGACTTGTAATTTCAGTTGGAATTTTGGATTTTAGATTTGGAAAGTTTTAGTTTAAATTTCAAGGAATGTTTTTTTTTAAATGTCTGTCTGTCTGTCTCTCTCTCTCTCACACACACACACACGCAGACAGAAATATTAGCATGCTGGACGAAATGATTAGCGGTATTTCGTCTGCCGTTATGTTCTGAGTTCAAATTCTGCCGAGGTCGACTTTGCCTTTCATCTTTCGGGGTCGATAAATTAAGTACCAGTTATGCACTGGGGGTTGATGTAATAGACTTAATCCCTTTGTCTGTCCTTATTTGACCTCTCTATGTTTAGCCCCTTGTGGGCAATAAATAAAAAAAAAAAAAGCAGGAACATTTTATCTCTGCCTCTAATGTTTGTGTGTGCATGCATTTTGAGTGACTTAATAATTATGTTTTGAATTTACCTTAACCCCAGTGCTCCCCAAACTAATTGTGTCATTTAATCCCAGCACTCAGGACTTTGGTTTTGTGCTGAAACAAAGACACTAATTGTTTCTTGTTTTGCATTTCATCTTTGTACTGTCCCCATCAATATCAGGGCACTTGTCAGTAAAAGAAACTTTCATTTTTATCGTGTCTGTCTTAATGTTTTGAATTCAAATTCCACTGAGGTTGACTTTGCTTTCATCCTTTCAAGGTTGATAAAATAAGTACCAGTTGAGTACTGTGATCAATATAATCAACTTAATAACTCTTTCCCCTGAAACTGCTGGCCTTGTGCTAAAATTTGAAACCATTATTATTGCTCTGCATGCACTCATATTAATTCAGTCACTTACTGAAATCCACGACCATCTCTTCTTTCCAATAATTTATGTCCTTGTGGCAGAAGTTAGATACCATTTTATGTTTGTGTTACCCTTCAGGCTTTGTACTAATAGTGAAAAGGATTATTATTATTATTCAATCAAGTACTGGGTGGGGGTTAATGGTATTGAATAATCCCCTCCCCTTTATAATTGCTGTCCTTGTGCTGATATCAGAATCATTAGCACACTGGCCAAAATGCTTAGTGGTATTTTGTCTGTCTTCATGTTCTGAGTTCGAATTCCGCCAGGGTTGGCTTTGCCTTTCATCCTTTCAGGGTTGATGAAATAAGACCCAGTTATGCACTGGGGCCAATGTAATCGGCTCATCCCCTCCCCTAAAATGGCTGCCTTTGTGACAAAATTTGAAACCATTATTATTATTATCACCACTATTTTATGTTTAACTTTTGCTTTGCATTTGCACAAGTTGGCTCCAAGTCTCACCCAGAGACCTCAAGAGACAGCAAGTTCATGTTGGTGTTATGCCTAGGGTGCCATATATTTAATGTTGTATGCAGTGTTTTTCTAGAGAATGTTTAAGAAACCATAAGAAAATTGTGCTTGTTTTAAAATTTGAGATTACATAGTATTTTGCGTAGGATGTGGGCAGTTCCCATGAGCACTATCTTTTGAATTTCTACCATTTTGAGGGTTTCCTGGTATCTGAGCTAGGTAGCAACCAGCCCCTTCTGCTATCAGTCCTATGGCATCTATGACAACAGGTATTGTTTTAGTCTTCAAGTTCCACATTTTGCTAATTTCTATTTCAAGATCTTTATATTTGCTCAGTTTTTGGTAGGTCTTGACAGATACGTTTATATTGATTGGGACAGTCATATCAATGAGGAGGCAAGATTTTTGTCTGAAGTCTTTCAATATGATGTCTGGCCTATTTGCATCTATCTTTCTGCCATTTTGAATCGTGATGTTCCAGAGGAGTGAGATGTGATCATTTTCAAGCACTGGAGGTGGTTTGTGTTCCCACCAGTTTTTATCATGGGGCATGTCCAGGTTTTTGCAAATTACCCAGTGAATATATTGTGCAGCTCTGTCATGCCTGTTGAGATACTCTGTAGGCACAAGAAAACTACACATGGAGACAACATGATCAATGGTCTCATTTTGTTGTTGACATGCACGACATATTGTGGAGCAGCCGTTCTTTAATATGTTGGCCTGGTAGTTCCTTGTAGGTAGGCATTGATCTTGGGCTGCTATGATAAACCCTTCTGTTTCTGATTTTAAGCTAGAAGCCATTAGCCATTGATGGGTAAGGGCTTTGTCAACATCGGCATTATTTGCTCTCTTTGGGCATTTGCCATTGAGAGGTTTTTCTTGCCATTTATCAGTCAGAATATCTAAGGCAGCTGTTTTAGCACGGGTTTTCATGCGCTTATCTTTTTCTGCACTTGTTTCTTGTATGTCTAATTCTGGAATTTGTTGTATTTGGAATTCACTTAGATATTCCTTTGCCTGTTTTGTTACTGAGTATGATGCTTTCTTGTTTTCATGTTTTGAGACAAGTTTTAACATCCAGTCTTCTGAGTTTTTCAGGTAGGTGACTAGGCCAACTGTGGCAATCTTCATTGTTATTGCCAGTTGTAAAAGTCCATGGCCTCCCTCTTTTCTTGGCCGATAAAGTCAGTTTCTATCTGCCTTAAGGTGGTGCATTCTATGCATTGTCAACAGTTTGCGTATTTTTCTATCAAGATTACATATTTCAGTAATTGACCAGTTAATGATATTGAAACTGTAAGTCATGACATGTATGGCTAAAGCATTGATTGCTTTGATCCTGTTTCTTGCATTCAACTCTGTCTTCAGTATTTCTCTCACCCTTCTATAACATTCTCTTCTGATCCTTTCCCTCATCACTGCATATTTGATTCCGTCCCCTTCAATTACCCCTAGGTATTTGTAGCTCTCCGCTGGTTCTAACTCTTTTATGAGATTCTGCTGGTCAAGGTTAACATTAGATGTTTCTCTCAATTTTCCTTTGACAAGGGTAGCTTTTGCACATTTATCGAGGCCAAATTGCATCCTGATGTCATCACTGAATTGTTTAACAATTGTTAGTAAGCCCTTGAGTTGTTGGTCATTTTTTGGAAATAGCTTTAAATCGTCCATGTAAATGAGATGATTTATATTTTTATCAAACATTTTATTATTATTATTATTATTATTATTATTATTATTATTATTATTATTATGGTGGCAAGCTGGCAGAATCATTAGCACACCGCGTGAAATACTTAGTGGTATTTTGTCTGCTGCTACATTCTGAGTTCAAATTCTGCCAAGGTCCACTTTGCCTTTCATCCTTTCAGGGTCGATAAATTAAGTACCAGTCAAGTACTGGGATCGTTGTGATTGACTATCCTCCTCTCATCAAATCCCTGATCTTATGCCTATAGTAGAAAGGATTATTATTACTATTATTACTATTAAGGTGGCAAGCTGGCAGAATCGTTAGCATGCTGGACGAAATGCTTAGTGGTATTTCAACTGTCTTTACTTTCTGAGTTGAAATTCTGCTGGGGTCAGTTTTGTCTTTCATCCTTTCAGGATCAATTAAATAAGTACCAGTTACACACTGGAGTTGATGTAATCGACTTAATCCCCTCCACCAAGCTACCCTTGTGGCAAAAATTTGAAATCATTGTTATTATTGTTTATTATTATTTGTAGTAATAGTAGGAGTTGTAGGAGGAGAGGAAGGAGGAAGCAGAGGACTTACTCTGGTTTAACATATTAATTCATGTATCTGTTCACATCAGTATGCATATAGATGTAGGAGCATGTGCATAGATTCCCACACATGCATATTTAATTAAACCTGCAATCACAGATTACTTGTTGTTGCTAAAACGAAACTATTTACATTATAATCTTTTATACTCATTACAAAATGTTTAATATATTTTAAACTAATGCATCTGATTGTTGTTTACACACCCGTCTTTGTCTTTTGTTTTTTTGTAAATTCTCACTATATATATATATATATATATATATGTATATGATATATAAATATTTTCCAAATTCTTTCATTTTAGTGTAAAAAGTTTATTAATGTAATAAGTTTATTTTTCTTTGGTTTTCTCTTAGCAAAATAAGAAATATAGTTATTTCAAGAAATTAATCCATACAGAGGAATACCATAATCTTTTAACAGATTGCCATGAAGAGTTTGTATAGTTAGAGAAAATTGATATTTTTATTATATAGTTTATATACTGTGGGCTATTTTGTGTTTTAGTACCTGCTTTTGAGTTTGAGTGTGTTCTCTATTTCTTAATATGTGTTTAAGCACATTTACGAACCACTTTTTCCCTTGCAATCAGTCATTTAATATAGTCAGTTCTGAATTTAGACTTGGTCAGGTCCTAAAGCATGTGACCTAATGGTTTGGGTGTTGAGCTCATGATTATAAGGTTGTGGGTTTGATTCCTGAACTATTCAATGTGTTTTACTCTTGAGCAAGACACTTCATTTCATGTTGTTCGAATCTACTCAGCTAAAGTTGAATACCAGCCTTTTCTTTCTCCAGCTGTTACATCCTTGATGCTCTGCTGAGTTAAAATGTGGGAAGTATGAAATGTTGCTAATATCTATTTGCAGCTACGTAGGCACTTAAAACAATTACAAAAATTAGGGTGCATATTGCCATGTCATACTTATGGGAGATGACTGTAGTTATGGTTTTAGGTCTTAAGCTATTTAAAGTTTGTTAAAATATTACACCAAAAATTTTCATAGAAATTGAAAGCATGATTTTAAAAAAATCATTTTGAGGTCCCATGTAGTGTCACTTAAGCAATCCAGTCTTACAAAGTGATCTCTCTTCAAGCTGTGCCCTTAGAAAGATTTGAACTGTGCACTTCGCCATGTAGTTTCTCTTAAGCAATCCAGTGACTTTAGGAGTTGAAATGGGCACTTCATTATAAAAATCCACTTGTCAGTTTGCTATGTTCTGTTCGGAGATGAAAGTATTTTAAGTTTGGAGAGGAAAGTATTTTAATTTTGGTTAACTTGGTCATTTTATGTGAATTGTTTAGCCACTCAGAGACAAAAAAAAAAAGAAAAGAAATCTGTCAGCCCATTAGTTGTGCAGTACCTTATTCACTTGGCTACCTGCACTCCCAATGTTCTTAATTTATCTCTGTCAACCAGCCCTGTATTGTGAAATGTCAAGTATGGACTTGTAGATTTATTCATTTATTTAACCTTGGTTTTTGCAAGTATTGTTTCCTTTTTATATCTGTATGTGTTCAACAGAAGAGGTGAACTCATAGCTGTTTTAGGATCTTCTACATTAAAGGACCAAGATATTAGGGATATTAATCTCTCTGCCATCCTTTTCAACTTTCATAAAAAATTGTAGCTGTTATGCACTTGGGTGGACTTAATCAGTTATGCATGTACTGCTCCTCTTTCAAAGGCTTTTCTCATTTTGATGATGGCTTAGTCTGGGAGTAACTGCAATACTTTTGACCTTTTTTGCAGAATGTTAGTGACTAATAACAGAAAGCGGGAAGAAGCCACAATATAGGTTATCCTCAGATCAGAGACTTGGTCTAAATGCTTGCTAAAGAATGGACTCCACTAAAGTACTCAAGGGACAGGTGGCAGTATTAAACTGATTGACAGATTAAGTCTACCATCCATGAACAGTTACTACTACACAGTTTCTATCTCACCAATTTTACTTACAAGGCTTTGGTTGACCCAAGGCGATAGTATAAGACAGTTACCACATTGTGAAGTTGAACTCAGAATTATGTTATTTTGAAGTGAAATTCTTAACCACTCAGCAATACCAGTCATTACACCACAGATGTAGCAGATTCTTTTTGCAGTCACTCCTGAAAAAAAAAGGAGGAGATAGTTTGATCAGTGGTTTGGAAATTATCAGGGTGTTAGGTTTGTTTAGCCATGTTGAACTTCAAGATAAACTTTTGAATACATATCACTATGGAGGAACGTTCTTCTAATGTCTTAATACATAGGGTACATATTGTCAGGTGTCCTTAGCTGTAGAATCATTAGTGCATTGTACAAGGTGCTTAGTGGCATTTTAGGAGACTTTAGATTCAAATATAGATTCAAATATAGTTTGCCTTTTGTCCTTTAGGGATCAATAAAATTAAGTACCAGTCAAATACTGGAGTTGATGTAATCAACTAACCCAACTCTCCCTAAAATTGCTAGCTCTTTGCTAAAATTTGAAACTATCATTACATAATTCATTAATAGAAAACTTTTTGAGGGCCTCCATTTACTAACAGGAGGGAAAAATTTATTCTCTCACAGAAGAGGTCCTGTACTCTTGAGTCAGAATGAACTTCACTAAAGGCACTCAAGGGTCTATTGGTGGTATTAAATGTACCACCCCCAAAACAATAATGGCTTTCACACAGTCTCTGTCTGCAAAATTTCACTCACAAGGCTTTGGTGATAAAAGATACTTGCTCAAGGTACAATGTGTTGAGGTTGAGTGCAGAATCACAGAGTTACAAAGCTAACTTCTTAACTATACAGCTTTGTATGTGCCTGTCATTAGACACACACATATCCTATTCCATCATCAATTTTATTATCTGCATTTTTCACCAGCATCATCTTTAATTTCTCCATCATCATTATTATAGTTGTCATCATCATTATCATTGATGTCATCATCATTATCCTTGCTGTTTTCATCATTACCCTTCTTGTCATCATCATTATCCTTGTTTTCTTCTTTGTGTAAAATATGTTGGAAAATACTTGCTCGGGAGTTTTGGAAATATTTCTCAACCAGAACAATCAAAATATTTCATGAAATTTGGTTTGTGTGGGAGGTGGTGAGAAGGAATTTATTTACATCTGGTTGCTGCTGTCTTTCAGTTGCCTCATTTGCTGGGAATATTTTTCAAAATAGGAAGTGATCCAAGGAAAGGAAGCAATACTCTTTTGAATAACACTTCTTGTAATAATGTAAGTATGAAGCAGAATGTGTGGAATTAAAAAAATGTTTAAAAAAATCCAATATTAATTTGATGACACTAATGAAATAGATGAAAATGAAATGTGTGACTCACAAGAGGGACATCTGCAAGGGAAAGAGAATAGATTTTCTGCTAATGAATTATGTGATAATGAACCTTTTTTTTGTTTTTCTTTTTCTTTATAAAGGATGTCTGGTAACATTTAATTATCTGTATTGAAAGACCACTACACAGCTGGAAAAGTACACATATTTATATGCATGCAAGAACAAAAAAGCCTCTATCAGGTTGTTCAAACTGCTAGAAAGAGCAGCTAAGCCTTCCTTAATATGCTACCGTCTTCAAAAAATGACACTCGATTACCTTCAAAGGGAGGAGGGGAAACACTGGATGATCATGGCTAGAATACTTTTAATCATAGATCTGCTAACCAGTGTGGTGCTTAACAAACAACAACAATATTCAAAAACAATGAGATAGCCTCTACATCGGGTATAGGTAACATTTTTAAGAAGGTTCCATGTGTTGCGTATGACTGCTCTGCATGATCACGCAACATGCTAGAAATAACAGCTAAATCTTCCTCAAATCACACCCTACTATCTTACAATAGAAAGGACATGTTAGATGGGGTAGTCCTAGTTATTTGAGAACAAGATAGGGTGGCCAAGCTTAAAATATCTTGATCATAGCTCTGCTCATTCAGAGCTGGCATGGAGATAATCAACACTAAAAAGTAACCTACCACCTGGTAGATAAAACAACACTCTCTAACATCTTACAAAGCTTTTTGCCCAGTTGTTGACCATTTACATATTTTGATATACAGTTTGCTGTATAACTGTAGTGTGGAATTTTAAATATATTCCATCCATTATCTAGCCTGTCTCTGTATGCTTGTGGGTACTGGTATACCAGGTAAACCTAGCTATTACTCTCCTGCACTTCTAGCGATGTGCAACCCAACAGAATGTTTTTGGTTTATCAGATGTTTATTACTTAAAAAAAAGTCAGCTCTGATCATGCAGTCAGCTGAATGAATAGTTACAATCCACATATCCATAGCTTTAAAATTGTTGTTATTCTTTGCAATTTCTAAATTCTAAGACTTGTCAGATATGAAGTAGTTGAAGGTGGTGATGCACATTGTAACACCAAAGAATAGTAACACCAAACAGTAACACCAAAGAATATATAACTAATATACATTCAATGATATAAATTGACCACACTCATACAGAAGATAATAAATACATGTTTGTAATTTTATCAAGCCCCAAGGCCTTTAAGGTTTTTTGTAATATTCTTGTTGCTTTGGTAATTGATGAAAGGAAGTCAAGATTATGCTTAACATGGAAAGCTCACATCCTGCACTTTGTATTTCTATCATGACTGTGTAGAAAAAAAGCTTACTTCCCAACCATTTGGTTCTGCCCTCAGTCCCACTGCATGGTATCTTTTCCTATACCTTTGAGCCTTGTATATCGATTAGATAGACAGAAACTGAAAGAAGCTCATCATACATATGTAGCTATATGAATGTGTGCATATTTGTGTGCATTTGAGTTGTTGTCCCCTTGTCTTGCCATCACATGATTGTTAATCAGTGTCACTGTCATACAGGTGGTGTCTTCCATTACCAGTCTTCCATGAAAACATATCCATGAGAAAATATTACCTTACTTGAAAACAGGAGAATTGGTAACAGGAAGGACATCCAGGCATAGAAAACCTGCCATAAGAAATTCCATCTTACTCATGTGAGCATTGGAAAGCGAACATTAAAATGATGATGATGATGATGATCTTAAGTGTGGTTTTGATAACTCCTTTTAGAAAAATAAAAGCCATTTTGCTTATTGAGTGTAGGCAATTCGGTTGAAAGTGTTTGTTTGTGCTTCTATTCTCTCTACACATGAACAACAACAAAAACCCCTTCAAAACTTCTAAAAATATTGGTGCTCTCTCCCTCCCTCTCTCAGATACACATATGCATGCACACGCGTGCACGCACGCACACACACACACACACACACACACACACACACACACACATGTGCATTGCAAAAATTGAATTCTGAAGATTAGACATCTTTGTCAGGGCCAGAAATTTCTCCAGCCCTGATCAGCCCTTTGTAATGAACAAGCGTGGCTGTTATTGGATCATGACTTACAAATGTGGGGAAGTGCTACTGCTCCATGTAAAAAACAATATAGATTCCATTCATAAAAAGACTATATGGCTGATTAGCAAAAAATTAATCAATAGCATTCTACTACAACTAGCCCACCACGGACATGTTGTTTCTTCTTTCATATGTCTGATGCTATTACAATATCCTCTAATCTTCCAAACTAGCTGACTGTATATTCTTCAACCAAAGTCCAGTTGTCACATCCATCTCTCCTTTCTTCAGCTCTGCCTTTTTGTATCACTCCACTGAGTCTTCTAAATGCTTTATCCAGTCTTTTCTCAAAATGCTCCTCCCCCTTGGGCACTTGCACTTTTCCTGCAGATGACCAAGACTTCTGACAATTTGCTGTGCTTGAGAAGGTTAAATGAAATTGTAGTCATGGGCAGTGCTGGTGACATAAAAAGCACTATGCCACTGATACGTAAAAGACACCCAGTACACTCTGTAAAATGATTGGCAGGGACATCCAGCTGTTAAAACCAAGCCAAAAAAGATGACTGGAGCCTCGTGCAGCTCTCTGGCTTTCCAACTCCAGCCAAACCATCTAACACATGCCAGCATGGAAAACAGATATTAAATGAGGAGGAGGAGGGGACCTTTGATATTCAAACTGAATATCAACCACATCAGTCTCACCAGTCCAGAAGAACCTATGAAGATCATGTGAACTGATCCTCCTCTGACTAAATTTTTTTTAAATGCTTTTGTTAAATATGTGTTGTATTTTTGTTGGTGATTATGGTCTTCAATTCTGTAAACTATAATTCTCAGTGAAGTGGTACAACTAGACATTTTTGAAATGTCTAAAATTATTTTTTTGTTCATTGATGTCTAAATGTGTTGTGGCAATGATGGGCAAGAGGTGATCAGAAGACAGGTGTGAGGGTGGGGTGGAGGAGTTTGTTTGCCATGTGATTATAGTAGTTAGGTTTGTGGAGCAGAAGGTGAAGTCTGAGGAGGAGTTTGTTATTGTAGTTATCTTGGTGAAATAAAGGGAATTTATTTAGGATGCTATTGTGTCATCTCTCATCATCAGAATTTTATTTTACTATATGTGCTGTATGCTTTGAAGTCTCTGTAATTTAAGTGTTAGAGTTTGCTAAGCTGTTATGACAGAAGTGTGTAAATTCATGGAATAGTTTATGAAGGTGATGGTGATAAGTGTATTATGTTAAAGTATTCCATGTTGCTAGTTTTTATCTTGAACACTTAAATTTCTAGCATGATACTATACTGTAAATGAGTTCAAACATTGCTTTGTAATTATATACTAGGTACATAATTTTATGAGGCCCCACTATGGTTTGACCTGTCCTGCTTTACCAGAGCAGTAATCTAGAATTTAATTTGTTCTGTAAGAGTTTCTGTGATGGGAATATTTTATGTGATGAAAGTTCAATTCACAAAATTTTTCATGCCATCTGCGCTGTACTGTTATTTTAGATTTTTGTGTGTTATGATTATATAGTGAGAATTAGCCTTTCTCAATCCCTGTTTCTTTGGCATTTTATAGGCAAAAGGGCAACACTTATGACTTTTTTCAGGTGGTATGTATGAAGACTGGTGGGAGTAAAGAGAAAGATTTTGTTTGACTAAAAGCTCAGTCCAAATTCTTACAAATGTTACTCCACTACATGTTGATAAAAAGATGTAAATTTTGAATTATGTTGTAGTCTAATGGTTGTTTTAGTCGTCATATTGTAGTGAATAAAATTGGATTGTTAAGAGCCTTAAATTTTAATAGGAATGCAACAAAGATATTTCTGGTATCACATCATCTTACTTAGCTCTGAGTCAATTGTGATCCAACACACCTATGATGAAAACGAAACTGCAACCATGACCACTCCATATCCTATTTTCATCCTCCTATATATCTGGGATAACACTATCAAATCTGTTCTTAACTTTTTAAGATAGTAGGGATAGTGTGAGTGAAATTTGACTGCTGTTTGAAGGTAAAAATTTAGGGAAAAATTATTACTTAACTTGATTTATTAATCAAACTTGAATATTACAAAATTCTAAATAACTCAACCAGTAGTATGGATTCTCTTAAGCCTTAAATTATATTTTCTAAAATCCATGGGGTTCCTGGATCTTGCTTGTGGTGCACCAGTGTACTATAGTGTACTATTTTAAAACCGCTGGTGTAGACGTCTGCGCGTTGACTCACATTTTCATGTTTTGTTGTGATTTGAGTCATGTGTAGGTGTGCTTTGTGCTGGGACGATCCTTGACTTTTGATAACTGAATTGTCTGTTTTTTGTAGAGTCATTCACTTTTGTAACTTTTTCACATGTGGTGCTTGTTTCCTGAATTGGCTTTTTATCATTTAACCTGTTTTCCATTTGTGACCTTTGCAGGCATATATTTTCTGATTTGAATTCGTCAAAATGTATTTTGATTTTTAAACAATTGAAGAATAGTTTAAAAGAGATTTGAGTAATATTGCCAGTAGTTTATGCAACCAATTAGAAACTTGCTTTGTGAATTCATAGATCTATTTTATCATCATCATTTTACATCTCCTTTCCATTAGTGGAGGCGCAATGGTCCAGTGGTTAGGGCAAGGACTCGTGGTCATAGGATTATAGGACTGGGTGTTGTGAATGTTTACTGAGCAAAAACACCTAAAGCTCCACAAGGCTCCGGTAGGGGGGGGGGTTGCAAGTCCTGCTGTACTCTTTCACCACAACTTTCTCTCACTCTTTCTTCCTGTTTTGTTTTGACTGTATTTCAAAGGGCCACCCTTGTCACACTCTGTGTCATGCTAAATCTCCCTGAGAACTACGTTAAGGGTACATGTGTCTGTGGAGTGCTCAGCCACTTGCACGTTAATTTCACAAGCTGGCTGTTCCATTGATTGGATGAACTGGAACCCTCGTCTTCGTAACCGACAGAGTGCCACTTTCCATTAAGACATAGATTGGATACAATTTGAATAAGTTCTTGTTTTGAGTTACTGCCTTCCTAGACATGATGAAGACTTGTGTTATTTGTAGGTTCTATATTTGGTATGGCTTATAGCTGGATGTCCTTCCTGGCATGAACCATGTTACAGAGTGTATTGGGTGCATTTTGTCATGGCACTAGCACTAGAAAGGTTGTCATGTTCTTGATGAGATGAGGCTAAAGGGTCCTCTTGAGCATGTATTGTCTTCATTTTACCTGCCACTTACAATGTACTGGGGTACATTCTATTGTGGCTCCAGTACTCTGAAGTTACCTCATACCACATAAGACAAACGAGTCCTCATTGCACTATATTATCTCCATTTGTTCAAAGTAATATAACCAACAGTGTAGGTAGGAAAGAGAGTAATGATGTAGAAAGTATCTGTTGTGATCTATAGAGCATCTAGAGGTCTGTGCTAATTGTCAAATATAAACTCTTTTGAAAGAATAAGAACTGACTATTAATTTCCTTTTATTTTGAATCAAAAGACCAGTGTTTCCACTTAACTGTGATTTCATGTTTCATTAAACTATTACTGTTAATGTGGATTGGCAGAACTGCCTACATCAACTTCACCTTTCATTCTTCTAGAGTTGATAAAATACCAGTCAATTCATACCCACCCCCACCAAATTCCTAATCTTGTGTCTGTATTAGAAATGATTATTATAACTTATTGACAAATGAAGTTATGATAGTTTGTCAGCAAATGGAATTTGTGGTTCAGTCCTTTCTTTCTCTGGTTAGAAATACTTCACTTAGGCTACCAATCAATACATTTCAAAAAAATTAAATATTACATTTCCCTTCTCCTGTAACTTTTGATTCATCATTAAAAAATACTCCTCTCCCCTTATCGTGGTTGTTATCATCATCATAATCATTGCAGTTGTAATATTATTTCCTGTTTGTCATAATCTGTTTCATCATTCAGCAATTAATATAAAGTATGGACTATTAATGTTTTCTATGAACCAATGAAGAAGTCTGTGTTACTGAGACGAAGAAATAGCAACCAACTCTCATTTGTATCATGCTCTGCCATTTATCTAAAAAAAAAGAAACAAAAAAAGTGGGGGAGAAGGACTCTTTGGACTATGTGATCATAGATACATTGTGTTGGAAGAAAAGAACAGACTGTTTCTTGCTAGATTAACTTTGAGCAGAAGTTTAATTGATCAGGGCTGAACAACAACTAGAACATGTCCCAAAGGAGCAGACCTTGATTTGGGTTCTGTTTGAAACTATTTTATTTCCCTGACATTCATAATTTTCTTTGATGAATAAGAACATCATAAATCCCTTTTTTCTTTCCTTTAAAATCTCAGGTGCCAGAATGGGTTTCTCAGTTTCCAAAAGGCTGACTTCTGTATGTTTTTGACTTGTAAGTTGATAAAGACCATGAAAAAATACATGTATTATTTCTCTTCATTAAACATTTAAGTTACTGTTTGTATGTAAGAAATCTGTATTATAAAACCAGCCTATCATCTATTCATTACCATATCATTTAGAATACTGTAAAAAGTAGTTGTGGATGATAGGAAAGACATTAGAACACTAGGTTTTGATACTGTTGTTTCCCTAGTCAGATTTTGTTAAGACTCAATTTTGTCTAACATCTTTTTTGTATTTATGAAAGGGTGTTGATAAAATAAGTGTATGAAGGCTTGGCTACATAGAGCAATAATTCTGCCAGAGGTTCTATATAGTAGCAGGTGGAAATGGCAGCAAAGGTAGCCAGGAAATGGATATGAAAAGGAAATTCCTTTGTGAAACAAATCCCAACTACTTCAAAATACTGTGGCACTACTTCAGTTTTACTTGGCAGGTCACCATTTGTACTTACCAGCCGTTCAGCATACAAAAGCTACAATGATATGGACACTGGAACAAGGAAAATAGAAAAAGGGCCAGCCCAAGAATGTCTGGCATCACACATTCAAGTGAAATCTCAAATGCACAAAGACTAGTTGAACAGGAGCAGAAAGAACTTCAGCAGATTGATTGTACATGAAGAGGACCTAACTCTAAGTAATACACTGATTTATATAATTGGTGAGAGTAATTAGAATAACAATTATTGTCTGTTTTTGCCTCACCATAAAATTCTATGAAAATGGGCATTTTGTTACCCCATTTACTCCAAAATTATTTATGTTTAGAAGATTAGATAATACAACATCAGTAATTGCTCCACTATCATCCAATTTAGCATCTCATATATATTAAGGTCAATTAAATTCACTCGTGTTCCTAAGCTTTTGTTTCTCAGCAAGAAATCACCATCCTCACTGTCATTATTAGGTCAGTAGTGTGGCAATACATACCTTTACATTTTGGGTTAATAAAATAACGTAACAGTTAAGAACTTGAGTCAATTTAAATTACTACACTTTTCCTCAAAATCTGAGAGAAACTGAGTTTAAAACCTATAAATGTCAGCTTTTCCTTTCACTGTTAAAGCAAGTTCTAGTCAAATACTGGGATTGATTACATTTACTTACCTTTACTATACAATGAATGATCATGTGCCAAATTTATGTGTTATATTCTGGAGGAATAATGTATAATTATCAGAAATTCTTGACCTGGAAGTGCTACTGAGAGGCAATACTGGTTTGAGATAAACTTTACAGGCATGGAATTGCCATGAATAAGCCTGTCCAAGATACATACAGAGCAACAAAATCATTCCGCATGCACTCATTCTTTGTTCTAGCATTACCGTTTTAAGGAGTTATGTTCATCAACTGGTGTTGTGTATAGGAAAGATTTAGTTATCAACTGAATCTATTGAGAAAATTGCTCCACCACCTCTTTCCTTTAACTGTCAGAGGTGGGCAGTTTTTCTCTTGTAGCAAATGCGAAGTAGGTGCTGAAAGCACTTTCCTCTTCAACCCTTAAATTTAGAAAAAAATGTGAGGGTAGAGAAGAAAGTGCTATATTGCAGCAAATTTATTAAAAGGTGAGTGTCTGGTGAGAATGGCATGAGTGAATGGGTGTAATTTCAACATGCATCGATTGGTTAAAGAATGTCATTTTGAAAGTTGATAGTTGAGGTTATCTTGACTCTGAGGAGTTATTTGATTAGCCCTAGTTGCCTCTTTTTTCTATTGGCTATAACATTTTTATCCTGTGTCTACTATTTTTATCTCATTCCATTTTTTTCATCCTATTTTCATGTAAACCACCATATTTGTCTTTTTAATGTCTCATCCAACTGGCTTCCTCAAGACATATGATACCTCCAATCCCTGTGGGGTTGATAAAATAAGGTACCAGTCATGTAATAGATTCAATCTAATAGACTAACCCCCTTCTTCAAAATTTCAGGCCCTTTGCTTTATGCTAGAAACAATTATTTTGATCATTATCATCATCATCAAGACAGCAAGTTTGCAGATGCATTAGCATTCCAACAAAATGCTTAGTGGCATTTCGTCTGTTTTTACATTCTGAGTTCAAATTCTGCCTAGGTTGGCTTTGCATTTTATCTTTTCAAGATTAAAAGAATATCTACCAGTTGAGTACTGATGGGGAGGAGGTGGTCGATGTAATCAACTTGCCCCTCCTTCAGAATTACTGAACTTAATATTATTAAGGTGGCAATCTAGCAGGATTGTTAGCACACCGGACAAAATGCTTAGCGACATTTCATCCGTCTTTACATTCTGAGTTCAAATTCCACTGAGGTCGACTTTGTCTTTCATTCTTTTGGGGTCAATGAAATAAGTATCAGATATGCACTGGGATCAATGTAATTTAACTTACTCCTATCTCCCAAATTTCAGGCCTTGTGGTTTTAGGAGGAAGGATTGTTGTTGTTGTCATCGTCGTCGTCCTCCTCCTCCTCATTGTTCACCATTTGGTAGTTTCAGGTAAATTTCTATTTCATCACCTGCTCCACCTCCACGTTGCTGGGATGTGTGCAGCATTGTGTATTCTTTTTTGTTGTTGGGATTGTGCAGACTCTTTGTATTGCATCAGTTTCTTTTTTTTATGGAGTGTGGTGCAATCTTTTGTTGTATATATGTTTGTATTATGTGTAATGCATTGGGTAGTTGGCATGCTGGTGGTAGTTTATTTTATTGGATATTTTCTATATAGAGCCTGTCTTGTGTTTGTGAATTGTTTTGTTTTGGTTGTATTATCGAATTGATAGTCTCTTGTGTAGGATATGGGTTGTTCCTAACAGGCCTATTTTTGGATAGTGTGTAGTGTTGTGGATCCAGGTATAGCTTCTACGTTTTTGTTCATGTGATTTTTATCATGCCTAATGTTCTAATTATTACTGGTATTGTTTTCACCTTCATGCCCCACATATTATTATTACTATCATTTGTTATTATAAACCTTACTTTTTATACTGCTTACTGTATTATTTAAAATGGTATGAATGTTCAGAATTTCTACCGGAAACAATTTTGTAAAACAAAAACGAATTACAGCATTCTACTGTTGAAATTCTGCTATGACTTATTTACTATTCTATTTCTTCCATCTTTTCAAAAATGTCGTGAATATTACTTGCAACTTACAACTTACACAGCTCTCAACTTTTATAGTGTTCAGGATTTTATTAGCTACCAATTTCATTGGTTATTTTCTAGTTTCTTGAATTTTCTGTGGCTTGACGGAGTATTTCATTGGATGGCCACAGACATTCCTGTGTGTTATTTGCCATCGTCTGAATATCTAGATATCAGTGACTGTTGCACCTCCCATGATTACTGATATGAAGGTGCAGTTGTTTAAAACTAACACCATGTGTTAATCACTAAAGAACCCTCTCTAAAAATGTAATTCTGAACAGCATGTTTTCACTTCATAGAATGCAGTACCTTTGCTGCAGATAATACCATGTCTCAGCATGAAGGGGAGAAAATAAATATATGCTCTTCATGGTTACATTTCAAGAAAAGACCCATGGAGCGAAGCAGATAGTTGTTAGGTTCATTTGTAACATTTGATTTAGTTTTAAACTGTTGTGCTTAAATATAGTTATAGATGGGAAGAAGGATGGGAAGAGTGTTTCTGCCTTCATAAGTTTCTTGTAGACCAACAAAAGTGTGTCATGAAAGCAGTGGTATAGTGCATTGTGGTCTTAATTTTACCATTTCTTCAGTTGGGATAAGAAATTTACCCTCTTCCTGTCACAAGCAATGTTAAGATGTGATGAGATAACAAAGGCAACTAATGTGTAACAGTATAGAGACTATACATGCATTTCTTATCTTTTATAGTTTCATTTCATTGATCAGTTCAGTTATCCAATAAAGATATTGATTGAGATTGCAACAGCAGTGTTTACTAATAAATCTCAGTTGGAAATAAAAATATCTCAAATCTTTATATTTATCATTTTGAGTTCTTGATGTGTATTTTAGTTACAAAAGTCATACTGCTTATGAAAATATGGAAGCTACAATAAAATTGACTGGAATATAAAAACAAAATCTGAAGGTAAATGTAACCAAAACTATATAATATTAGTCTGTAGTAATCTTTCGAACCCTAACATGTTCAGAACAAAGGAAAACAATAATCTGTTAACAAAGTGTTAGCGCTAAGCAGTGTTTAGACATGAGTAGAATTAGTTAAGTTGAAATATGTTTGTCATATATTTCAACTGCTAAAAGACCAATACACTGAAGTTACCCTGGAGAATATATCTCTCTTATGGTAAGGTGTGAAAACACTCAATTTGTTCAGTGTCCCCATCTATTAGAAATCTCAGACATCGATGTTTCGTACTTCTTGGCTCTTGTCAATGAGATGTACCTAAGAGAGGCGACTCTGAATGAACTTATAAAGCCATAACTTTATGTATAATTCAGTCAACACGTTGACTGATTTGCGCTAGTAGATCACCTGACCAAGGGAAAATAACAAAGTTTTAGTGCTAAGCAGTGTTTAGGCATAGTTTGACTGAATTATACATAAAGCTATGGTTTTATAAGTTCGTTCAGAGTTGCTTCTCTTTGGTACATCTCATTGACAAGAGCCAAGAAGCTTGAAACATCAATGTCTGAGATTCCTAATAGATGGCAACACTGAATAAACCAGGAGTTTTCACACCTTTTTACCATAAGAGAGATATATTCTCCACAGTAACTGCAGTGTATTTGCCTTTTAGCAGTTGAAATATGTGACAAACATATTTCAACTTACCTAATTTCTCTCAATAATCTATTAATTTAATATGTTATAAGACAAAAATTGCTGTGGGTTTGCTGCTGATAATGTTGCAGAGAATTAACATAAGCTGTACAGAAGTACAGCTTACACTATGAGTAACCAAGACCTCAAGAGATTAATTGTCCTAATTGTCTGATTAAATTATTAGATAAAACATGCTTTTGAAGTATTATAATTGAGACTGGCTGTTGAGTGAGTGATAGTATAGTGACATCAGTATGGGATATTTGGAAGAAAGTGAGGACATCTATCTCATTTGCAAACAAAGAAATTCTTTTATGAAAGGTAAATTTTATTACAAGTGCATTAAATATTTTCATGGTGTGAAGAATTTTCGCAATATAGTCAGATGACTGGAGAAAAATATGGTAGGAAAAGTAAAAAATAAACATGTGAGGTAGATTAAATGAAAATATGTCAAAGTAAGTGATTGGAAATCAGAAGCATTAGATATTATCTGCAAGAGAACACCGCAACATAATTACGTGAGCATTACACACAGGGTTGAGTAGTAAAATTGAATGAAAGTGTATTGACCTGAAGCAGTTACATGAGAATAGAAATAATTAGGTTTCACAAATGATATGTTGGAACATATGTGGCGATGCTCTCTATTTACAGCATTTTAATATATTTCACCATGAAGAAATATATATTAAACCAGTATTTAGGGTAATGATTGTCATATATTATTGCTGATTTTTATGAGTATAATAAAAGTTAATGCTAGTATATGTATGTACATTGTACATGATATACTGACATTATAAATATGGATTTTCTGTATTATATAGCTCTTCATATAATATTAACACTGAAGTCTTGAGAAAATATTGTTAATCATTTGCAATTTCTCTATAGTTAAAGAAATATTTTTCAGTATTTTTGTACTTTCAATAGGACAGTGGTGTGATTGCTATTTTAGAGCAGTTCTTCTGAAATGTTTCTCATCTAGACCAATGACTTTCAAAATTTCTTAGATATCGACTACACTGTTCAATAGATCATTTATAAAAACATATTTTTACTTTATTATTTTCATTTGTATTTTGATTAGTGATCTGCATGTTAAATGTGCAGAATACAACAATAATAATAATTATAATTTATTGAGCACAATGCAACTTTTTAGTAAAAATATGTATAATATTTTCCATGTTAGTCAGGTTTATAATTCATCTATTGATGTTTTTATCTTCATTCATCTGTATTACAGTGAATTAACTTGTTCTGAACTTTAGACACTGATAACTGATGCAGGCTTTCCCTATTTTCAGTGGACTCTAATTGTTTCACTTCAAGTCAGCTCTGATTGACAGACCTTTGATTAAAGACTGTTCAGTTGTAACTATCCCTCCCTTTGGTGGGTATCTTGGACTATATTATTTAATGTGTGCCTTTGTAAGATGATGGAATATGAATTGTAAGAGATTTTGGCTGTTGTTCTAGCAAACTGATACCAGTATTCCTCTGTGGAATTTCATGTTTTCACTATTTAAATGATTGAAGTGAAAGAGTATAAATACTGCTTTGATATTCTGCTTCTAATCTGGAGGATACTTCAAAATTTGTCTAAAATTAGCCATTAGTTTTCAAAATTTTTTTTAATATTTCTTCTTTAATAAAAAGTGAAAATGCTATATTTATTTATATAATTCATGCTTTCGCTATATCTCATTATTGCATAGTTGTTTTAGCCTTCCTGAAAGAATGGTTCAAATGATAATATTTTTCAGACATTTTATGATGTAACTGTTATGGTATTTCTCACCAAATCTAAAATATTTTCTCCTATGTTGTATGCACTCACATGTTCTGGCTTTGTATCTCCTTTGAATTCTATCATTTGCAAGGCATAAATATTTCAATAATTGATCACTGGTTGTATCTCCAATGGTTATTATTTTCCTCTTTCTATGATGCTTCTGATAATGATTAGCCTTCATTTATGTTTGGCCACAGGTTTGGAATACTTTGTGCACTCAGGAGGCATATGGTTGGGCAAACTTCCATGTCATAAAGAGCTATATTTACTACATAGAGGATAGCTTATCTTCACTATTTACAAAGTTAAGATTCATCTAAATCAGATTAAATACTAAATTACTTCTCTTTTTATAGTACTTTTGTGTTTGTTGCCTTCCAGAGCTGCCCTACACTATTTTCTCTACCATTCATTACATCTTTTTTTTCTTCGTATTCACCATTCTTCATCTGCATTGTTTACTTGCTATTTGTTTTCATTTGTTAGATTAACATTCTGGGTTTTTTTTTCTGATTCCTGAATTCTGCTAGTAAGTTTTCTTTCTGATATTGATTATGTGTGTGTGTGTGTGTGTGTGTGTGTGTGTGTGTGTAGCTACATCTTTGTTTATTTATGTTTTTTGTTTGTTGGATTTTGTAAGCATATGGGTCTAAGCATAGTGAGGAATTTAAAAAGATCATTCCACAGCCATATGGGGGTTGGGGTGTCATGTCCAATTTAAACCGCATGGAACCTAGGACAGATATCTTGTGCCATTGCTGCAGATTGACTGATACCTTCTGAATGGAATTTAGTAGACAGAAATTGATATGGAAATGTGTCATACACACATGCATGTACATATGTGTGCTTGAGTATTTTTGTTTATGTAGGTGAAAGATATAAACACAGACAAAAATCCAACAACTTTTACTGTAGAAAATGCAGTGAACCAGTGACTAGTGTATTTGAGGTCTATTATCAATGATAGTAATTGTTCATAAATAGTGATACATAATAAATATATATGCTTAAGATTTATTTTGTCTTGTTTAATTTAGGAACAGCATTTTTTACATGCATATATACATGTTTGTATGAGTCCATTGCCTTCTGATTTATTGCAGTCCTTTGTCATTTTCTTTGCATGTTCAACTTATTGAAATCAGTTTTCACCACTTCTTCCCATGTTTTCCATGGCGTTTTTTTTTTTTTATATTTTATTTTATAGGTTCCTTTCATACAGGTTGCTTAGATACTTCTTTACCCAACTGTCATCCTTTATATGCACTGCATGTCCATACCAATGTAGTCTTCTCTCTTGCAGGCTACATCTGATTCCTCTTGTACCTAATTTTTCTGTCAGCTCACTTATGCTCTGTGATTCATAACATGAATTGTCCAGAAAAGCTTACTCTCTTCATTTCATTCCCTGTACTTAGCTTGCACTGCTCACATTAGTTACTTATCAACATCTAGTTTTCTTAGTGATCAACAGATGACAAAGCATAATACCTTTCCAAAAGCTTTCTCTGTATTGACAGTTACTAGGAATGGTAATTATCTCTTAACTAAGAACTTTTCCTGTAGTGTTCTCACTAGGAAGTGGACATTAGTGTTACCTAGTCTTGGAACAAAAATGATACTGCATTTCATCTAAAATAATTTCTCTTCTTAATTAGTTGTGCTATAATTCTTTTATAATTTGCATAATCTGGTCTGTTAATTTCATGCCTGTGTAACCTCTCTTTTGTCCTTCATAATGATGCTATTCCAATCATTGGATATGACATCTCCTTGATTGGCATGCATGTAAGTTGTACATTTCTTACTTTGCTGAATATTTTGGCATCTCAATAACTGATTCAGTAACTTTTCTTGCTTTTATAACTTTGTATTTTCAACCCTAGAGCTGTTAATTTCCATATGTGGTTCCCATGTTGTACCTATTTGAGTTGGTCTCTCTGTCCCCGTCCTCCATGTATTATTGACATTGAGCAACATCTCTTACTCAAAACTTGTTCAGAACAATACTTAGAAATTGCTAAAATGCTTTTGCCTTTTGTTTCACTAACATATACCACATTTTAAAATATCGAATATTAATATTTTGTTTGTCAAGCTAACAAGGGACTCTGTATAATGTTTTGCTTATTAGAAATTAAATGCAGCCTGCCATTTGAAAAACAAACAAAATGAAGAACATCTTATATAATGTGGTTCTTGATACACCGTGTCTGAATAAAAAAAATGAATGATGATAGCTGGAAGATCTTTGACTATACACCTACTGGATCTGGCATGACCCGGGTCTAAACAACAACGATAAAAATACCTGTTGTTGATTCTTATTATATTAAAAGGCTGCCAAATTTAGGACAATGAATATTTTATCAATCATTATGTGTTGATGTATTAAGCATGTGTTATTCTTTAAAGCAAAAAACATTTTAACATTGAAAACTGCAGATCTAAAATACATGAAAAAATTAAAATCAAACACATTCCAAAAAATAAACTGACCACAAAAACAAAATAATAATAATAGACCCTTTTGTTCTCAGTTTATTAAGATGCTTACCAACAAGCCATTAGTTTTTATGACACTGCCTTTTTGACAAGTATGTGTAATGAGCAACAATGGCAGAGGGAGGCGGGCAAGATAAATATATGACAAATTATGCAAAAAGTTAAATCATCAGTCTTTTATTCTTTTCCTTGCCATACTCATTCTACTGTAGCCATAACTTGAGTACTGCTTTCAAAGACATAGTTGATTATATCAACAACAGTAGTTGACTGGCACTTATTTTATCAACTTTGGAAGGTAACAGGCAAAATATACCTAAGAGAGTACAGAGGACAAAAGAGGTGTAACCATATTTTACAAGTTTTTTTTGTTTTAAGCATAACTGTTTCTACTATTCACTTGCCATACAATACTCAAAAATATTAGGCAAGTTCACCCATTCCAAATCAGTAATACTTGGAATCCCATTAGCTAAATATTTTAACAATAAAGAATCATTGTGATGATATTTAACATTTGTTTATTTGTTTTTTAATTAAGACAATTAAGTAGCCAGGAGATGCATTGAGCAAGCTGACAGGACAACAGAGAAGGCACAAATTAATTTTGTTGTTGATGGATTCATTTCAGTAATATGAGAAAAGGAGTAACCTTATTGATTCAGAAATAACCTGAGCAAGCTTTCACATAAAGCCTTATTTAGTAATCTGACAATGAGTCAGTTTGAATGAACAAGTATTTATTAATGTTTCTGTGATGGAGAAATTTAACTGCACACATTTATGTGCTTACATGCGTGTGTGTATATGAATGTGCAATATATCGTGATTATATTAATTTCATATTAAAGAAATCTATTGGAGAGTACTTCCTGTAAATATTGGTATTTTATCAGGAATGCAACAAAAGCAATTGAGATAATCTTTTCAGACAGAAATAATAACAACAAATTTCACAGCTACTGATTTCCCATAGAATTCTCTCTCGCCCCCAAAAAATTGAATATAGAGGAGACATAATACATAAAATTTATAGGGAATGTTATACACCTGTTCTATACACAGAATGGTGTGTGTTATGAGAGCATATTAATATTGGAGAAAACTTAATATTGCATAGATGAACTTCTGTCTCATTTCCTTTCATTCTTAATGACTTTTTTTTACAATAGTCACTAATATTGCAATATTAACTAATTGTAATGAACATCTCAATCTAATTTAAATGTATTGAGCCAATGAGAAAACCTTTATATTTCCCCTTGATCTATTAGAAAGTGTAGCCAAATTTTTCCTTTATCACACTCTGTCTTATAAAAAGAAGGACATATTGGATAATGATGCAGTTCTAAGCATTATCATCCAATGTGCTGTAACCTTCAAGGGTTATTAGCACCTTGAAATTGCAAAATTTGGAGCTAATAATCAGTGAAGTGCCATTCTGCAGCAGATGTTAACTTACTACTGGCAAAGTGGGCAGGAGGAATGTGAAATGAAGTGTCTTTTGTAAGGACACACAGTACACTGCCCAGTCTAGAAACTGAACCCATGATCCTATAATTGTAAATCCCACAGCATATACTTGCAATAAAAAAGTGTATAAATGGATACAATTTAATCATAGGTCAGTTAGATTAGTGCTAATCTGAGATAAGACAACAAAATTTTAATAGATAGAAAGAAATGTAGGTAATGGTATTCCCCTGATCATGATCGTCAACTTAAGAAATATGGTTGTTAGAAAACCTTTTATATAACATGTATATTCTGATGACTCTTGTGAGAAATTTTCTGCAAAATGTGCTAAAATTTCCTGTTTTACAAAATTTCCTTCTCATCCCAGAAATCCCACAAATCTAGTCTCAGATTCCCACACATTTTTATTTATTTATTTATTGTTTCAATGATTTCAGAAATAGCGGAAAGATTTGATATGGATTCAAAATAATGCTTATCATTATTTCAATGACTCTACATGAGAAACAAGCCATAAATATTGGGTATCATTCCATTCTGATATATGCCATTTGTTAACTTATATCTGGGACTTAGCTGCTTTTTATAGCAGTTCGAACAAAAACATAGAAGTTCCCTTCTTGGCTTGCTATTTTCAAATGATCGATCCTATCAGAATATTGTTCTGTCATTTCTGATGAGCTACACACCACATAGTAATAAAATAATTGAAGTAAAAGTGTTTGTTCTTTATCAAAGATACAAAGATTTGATATTTGTAATTTATCATCAGAGAAGTGATAGTTATGCAAAATTTTCAAGTCAGAAGAATATTGTAACTAGTTAAATTGATTTATTTAGGAACGGCATTTTTTACATGCATATATACATATTTGTATGAGTCCATTTATTCACCATGAAAATGTCTGAAGCTGAAAATAGCCCTGGAATCTTCATCTTTAATGGAACAGAAGTTAATGAAAAATGGTTAGAAAGATGCACTGAGATGGAAAACAGAAAACCATAGTGGTGATGATAACATAGAATTATATCTAGTCACACACAAAACATTTACCAAAAGCAACATATTTTTTGAAATGTGTTTGATTTTAATTTTTTCATGTATTTTATATCTGCAGTTTTCAATGTTGAAATGTTTTTGCTTTATAGAATAACACATGCTTAATACATCCACACATAATAATTGATAAAATATACATTGTCCTAAATTTGGTTTAATCTTTGGAATTAGCAGCAGAACTATGTCACTTTGAA
The DNA here is from genome assembly GCF_006345805.1 of Octopus sinensis. Lineage (NCBI taxonomy): Eukaryota > Metazoa > Mollusca > Cephalopoda > Octopoda > Octopodidae > Octopus > Octopus sinensis. Next base: position 59,815,814 of record NC_043000.1, on the reverse strand, counting down.
TTCTCATCTGTCATTTATGTCTCCTTAGGAACAGTTTTTGCTTTTGGATTTTTGTATTTAATCTTAAAGAATATGGCTATTCTTAGCAACTTATGGAATATTGAACATACAACCAGACGTTGCTTTAGTCTTGCCAGAAAGAAAGTTTCTAAATGAATAATTAACACTTTGATGGATTATTGTTTTCTGTTTGGATATCAGGTCATGGTTGATTAAGTCTTTAATTTCACAGTGCTGTAACTTAGGATACTGAATTTGATGGTTGGAATTGACATGTCATATTTATAAGATATTTGGTTTCTTCTTTGTTGCATTAGTGTTCATATTGAGCTAACCATCATTGGTTAACATGCACAACAGTAAAACTGAAGCAGGAAATTAGCAGAGTTATTAAGTATGTTAGACAGAATGCTTTGTAGTATTTGTTCCAATGCTCTGTACTCTCAGTTCAAAACCTATTGACTTTATCTTTCATGCTTTTGAGGTTGATAAAACATACCAGTCAAGAGTGATAAGATTGGCAGAACTTGTGGAGCATTTGATGAGATTCCATGTGGTAACTGTACTGGCCTGTGATAATATGGTGCCAAGCTATATCATAACCCAAGTCAATAGCCTTTCCTTTGGACAAACATTGGTAGCATAGAATGGGAAAACTTGCAAGCATGAACTGCTGGTCTTTCTTAAAAGATTTTATTCCAGTGTGCAGGTGCATGGGTCAACATTGATCAACAGAGGCCCTAATAAAGCCAATAATGAGTACTTCTATGTAGTTGTTTCAGTTGTTCATAATCTCAGGCAAAATTTTCTCTTTTAGCATCATATTGGAAGTTTGGAATTTCTGAATTTTAGGATAGCACATCCGTAATAGAGATAGAGTCTCACAGACTAGATAGACTGGTGGCTGATTATTGAAGTTTAAGCCACATCAACACATTGAAGGTCTTATATCTTTTCATATTAAGTGCTGAACTTGAGAGTTGGCCTTTGGTGTTTAATTGGCTGTGTTCCTAAAAAGGGTCTGCTTAGAGGTGATAGGGAAGGAGTGATATACTCAATGACACTGACATCATTAACTAACTAACTAACAAATATTACTTCTGTATTCTTAATTTATGATAGTGAACTGGAAGAATTTTGTGTATTGAACAAAATACCTTGTGGTATTTGTTCTGACTTTTTAATTCTGAGTTCAGATCCCACCATGGTCAACATTGCTTTTTATCCAGAGATGGTGAAGGTTAGCACTTGCTGTGGTTAAAAAAAAAATTGCTTTTCACATGACTAGGTGGTCATCCATTTTGAAGGCATTTGTTTGATTGTGTTGTGGTTTTACCTGTAAAGATGTGAAGTGCACTATTTTGTGTTGTAGTTTGTTCAAGTCTTTTGTAGAGAGATTAAAGGTCAAACAAGAATGGTTTAATTCATGATGAAGCTAATATATACTTTTATACATTAGTGTTGTTGTTTCTGTGTGATGACCAAATATACTCCCTGTGAAAGTTTCTTATTTGTGTATTGTTTAGTTTTTTTTAATTATTTTTTCCCATCTATATGTGGTGTAGATGCTGCAGGTAATTTCTAGTAGATTGTTATCTTGAACACCATATGTGTGTGTGGTATGCTTATGCATTTAATGTGTTGTTATCCATGTCAGCTGAGATTAAATAGATAAGGTTTGAAGGGAGTGTTTTATGGTTGGCTATAAACCACTTGACTTTAAAGTGTTACCTATTTTTCACTTAAGATAACAAAACCTTAGGAAATGTCTTGCTTCAAAACATTTGGATAAACTTGCAATAAAATTTCAATTTGAGTCATCAGTCCAACCCTCATTACTCTTTTTAGCATCCCCCTTGAAAATAATGCTGTATAAATATTACATATTACTTTTTTTTTTCTTTTTCTGGTTTCAATAAATGACTATCCATACTGAGGTATTGTCTTTGGGTGTTTTAGTCAGTTGTGATCAAACTCAGAAAATATTTTAGTCTTGTATTTATTTTGCAAAAAGGCTAAGTTACTGATTTTTAGATAAAAGGTGTGCAACATTGGTTCACATCAGTAAATCTGAACAGAGAGAGAGAGAGAGAGAGTGTGTGTGTTGAAGATAATTTCAACAAGTCAAGAATTTTTTCCTATGGTCTGTTTAAGTATTCCTTTCTTTGCCCTTGTCATCCAACTTCATGCCATTGTCCATTCTGAGTTATTTCTCTTTGCCCATTTTTGTTTTAAATATGCAAATTACCCTATGTCATAAATGTTCTCTTTTTGAATTTGTGTCTAAGTCTTATGTCTGGCTTGGGCCAAGGTAGGGCAACTCTGTGCTGACGACATCCATTGATACAGAACTATATGTTCACAGATCTCTTGTCTCCAGAGAGAGAGAGAGAGAGAGAGAGAGAGAGAGAGAAGAAAAGCAATCAGACTGTCATGCTAATTCTGGAGAATTGTTGATTGCTTGAGATTATCACCCCATTTCATTGTCAGGCACAAATGCCACTAGATGCTAGTTTAATATTCTCTCAGAGCAAAGATAATTTCAATAAATTACAGTGTATCAATTTGTTCTTGGCCAAAGGTTTTCTTAGCAATTATGGAACCACACATCCATACCTACACTTATACTGATTCATTAGTGATTAGAAACATTCAGCTCATGTTTGTAAGGTCATGAGTTCAATTCCTGGTGGTGTATTATGACCTTGAGTAAGACACTTTATTTCACATTGCTCTAGTCCACTCAGCTGACAAATATGAGTAGTATATATATTTCAAAGTGCAGCCGTGTCACATTCTGTCACACTGAATCTCACTAAAAACTACATTAAGGGTATGCTTGTCTGAGGAGTCCTCAGCCATTCGCACATTAATTTCATGAGCAGGCTGTTCCAGTGATCAGATCAACTGGAACCCTCATCATCGTAACCGACAGAATGCTAGTTACACTGATTCATACACATATGTGCTTTTGACCTGATTTTAGGTACATTTCTTAAGCAGGTATTTCATTTTCTTGTGGAATTGCTTTTGCAAAGAAGGAAAAGTTGCTTCAAAATATTTAAGATGTATAGACTAAGATTATCTACATAACTATAAAGTAGAAGCAGCATTTCCAAGTGAATATAACATTTGAAAAACTATGTGATACATCTTGTGTTCAATTCGACTGCAGGTTTTCCATTGTGTATTTAGACAGAAGATTTAAGTCTGCATGCTACAGTTGACAGATTTGTCAGTAATAAATAGCATATCATCCGGGAATGCTATCTCAAAGGAAGATTTTTCAAATGCTTCATGCCAAGGAATTAAAGTTAATCGGGATTTCAGAAACTTTAAATTTACCTAAGCTAGGACATAGGTAGAGGAAATGAAGGTGAATCCTCCTCACCAATAGACACAGCTCAGTATTTTCAGCCAAGAGAATAATAATGTTCTTATTTATTGTGGATAGCAAAATTATTGCTCTTAGTTTAGAAATAAAGATCCCTACTTTTAAATCCAAGTTGTGACTTGAACTTGGACCATGTATATGTACCCACCAGATATGATGACTGGAGATCAAAATGAAATGTTGTGTGTGTGTGTGTGTGTGTGTGTGTGTTTACATACAGTACATATAGACTCTGAAAATTAGGTTTAATAATCTGGAAAATTATAGTCTTATTAACTCATTGCAAAATGTAACTATATAATCCATAATTTTAAACCCCAATATCTCATGTGCTTAGCCTTTGAATAGCTTTTCTTTGAATGTAAATATCTGTATTCAATCCATGAACATTGAGAGCTGAAAACTTTTAAAGGTGAAATTTTCAAAATGAAACAGATATGGGTTTAAGATATAGTTTCTCAAAGTGGGCACTACCACTCCCTGGTGGGCATTGAGACAGTCCAGATGAGGACTGGTGCCTAAGGGGATGGTAGAGAAAAAGGAGGCGTTGAGAGGAAGGCAGTAAATTGGGGGACACTATAAATTTATTATAATATTATTATAGTACTGTATACGAATTATATAATATTATATTAAATATCAAATGATTTGTAATATATATATAAATTAATAACATATAAAATATTTATTTCTACATAAAAATAGGGGTGAGAGTGCTGAGGGTATTATGTGGCCATGAGGGTAGCTGTGGCCCAAAAAGTTTGAGAACCTCTGGTTTAAGATAAAGCATTGTCCTCAGGTTCTTTGTTTGAAAAAATTGTAATTTTATGGAAAATGCTTTGTAGTTTTCTAAGCTAATACACTTATTTGAAATATGTGTTTGATACTGATTTCACTGAGCCTCTCTCTATTGGAATAAATTTAGTTCAAATTACCACATTTGTTGATTTCTCTTTTTGTCAGCTTTTAATAAATAGTTTTTGTTTCGCTTGTAAACAATATTTTTTTTATATATGTTGGCTGGGTCAAATGTATACAAAAAGATAGGTCAAGATTTCTGATAGCCTTTAAAACCTAAGGACAAATAATGTAACTTAAAGACACAAATTAAACTTTTCTGCAGTCATTATATATCTATCACTTGATAAGCATTGTGTCATTGTAGTTCAATATAAAATTTCACACATTGGTTTATTGTTACTCTTTTCATAGTTACAATTGATATTTGATGGACTAGTCAAGCCTTTAGTAGCTAATTTCACTAGGAGTAATTTTTACTCCAATAGTATTGTTTTTTCTTTTCTTTCCACTTCTCAAACACAAGTCATGGTGATTAACTGGCTTCAAATATGTTCTGTTGTGTTATTTATACTGTTGATATCCCATTAACTAATTCAGCTGTGGAAATGTAACTGTAAGATATCAATTTACTAAGCTTTAGGAAGCTTTAATGTTGTACTGGTGGGAAAATTAAACTTATTTTATTCATTGTTCAAACCATAAACATTAGCAGGAAAAGACACAATTAGCTATTTTTAAACAATAAAGAAACTATCTTTATACACTTGAATGAACAGGAAAAAATATTCCTAAACATTTATCTCCTACTTGGAGCCCAATAAAATCATTTAAAGGTGATTAAACTACATGAACCTGAACTTTTGATCTTTTCTCATATTAAATACATAAATTTCACACACATTTTACAACTCCTTATTATGCACGTTTTATTTCACACATAAATAATTAGAGAGTTTTGTGGAAAAAAGAAAATAAGAAAAAGAAATGAAATGGTAATTTCTAATCCTCTTTCAAAATTAATTTAATATGTTTACTCGCATTAATTACCTCAGTAAACAGTGCAAGTCAGAATCAAAATCATCATCATTATCGTATCATCATTTTATGCCTATTATTTTTTCTATTTTTCTGTTGGCATGACTTGGACAGGTCTCCCAACGCCATGCTACATGTAAAAGCCCCTACATGATCACTCCACCTATAAGAAATAGTAGCCAAATCTCCTCCTAAAAAAAACATACTTTACTGTATTAGAAACAAAAACGATACATAAGATAATGTATTTCTAAAAACTCATAAAGATATGAAATGGTCTCAGCTGGAACGATTATATGTCTAATTGATTCATGTTGACCTGGGGCTACACCACAGCAACCACTACCAATCTTTGTTGTGAATGTTGTTTTTCTTTTCTGACACAGAATTCAGTGGACAAAAGATGCTTCTGTCATTGGAGTTTCAGGGGAAAAATACACTGCTTTTGTTAATTATACAGTACATTAACATTACTCTTTTAGATCATGTCATTATTCTAAACCAGTAGTTCTTAACTTGAAGAAAATTTCTCACCCAAAGGGAAAATCCAGGATCCCAGGGGAAATTTGGGTGACTTCAGTCAGAGTAATTTTTTCAGTTTGAAAAGTTCTTTATCATTTTTCTCTTTCTTTTTTCTATTAGATTTAGAGTCCTAACTATTGATTTTAAACAGTTTTTAACAAATTGTGTTGTATACAAAACTGCTTTTTTCTTATCACATGTAGAGAAGGGAATTAGAATGGTGACCTGACAAAGGCAAGTGGAATGCAAAAAAATCTCACACTACTAGCCCAAATCTTTGACTTATTGGATAATTTAGTCCCAGTTATATACTATGATGAGTTGATTAATGTCGGAATACTTTTGATCATAAGTCTGGTTGGCTAGAACTGACCTGAGGTCAAATAGCAGCATGTTAAAAAGCAATTTAAAAATAATAATTAATCAAAATGTAACAGAAAGACAAGTGAAGTAAAAAGAGAAGACCATTTATGAATTATTGTTTTGTAGCATTTAAAAAACCCACATGATTGTGCATTCAGTATTTTGACTAATTGACATTAAGTGGTTGAATATTCCACAGACCGATGTCCTTTAATGTACTTCTCAAGCTGAATCAGCTTGACCCATTGTGTCAAGGTTGTACCTTAGAATTACAGGTATGAAGAGAGAGAGAGAGAGAGATCAGTACCTGATTCATATTTTATTTATTAACCCTGAAGGATGTAAAGTTAAATTGACCTCAGCAAGATTTGAATTCAGAATAGTGCAGAGAGCCAGAACAAATGATGCAATTTGTTCCAACACACTAATGATTCTGTCAATTCATCAATAATGAACCTAAGATAATAAAAAATGGAACTGATCTGCAATTGAAAGAGAAGTTTCATTAGAATTTTTCTACTCTTCCTGTAAGATATTAAAGATTCATAGCAGAGTGTTTTCTAGAGGTTTTCTGAATGCTTTTGGTGCCAACCTGCTGTGTTTGTTGCAGTATTTTTGTCATTGCTAATATTTAACTCCAGGTCAAGTGTAGCTGAACAAACCTCTGAACAAAGACATTTCAGCCACAACCATCTCATACTATTTATGTTATTATATTATTGCATAATATATTGCCCATCATCATCATATGCTTGTTTTCCATGCTGGTATGGGTTGACAGGAATGGTTTGATAGGAACTGGTAAGACCAGGGGTTGCACCTGATCTCATAGTCTATTTTGGCATAGTTTCTACTGCTGGATGCCCTTCCTAATGCCAACCACTTTACAGAGAGTACTTGGTGCTTCTTACATGGCACCATCACCAGTGATTTTTATGTAACACCAGCGCCATGATGATTTTGATTCTGCTTTTTACATGGTATATTATAAAGTGTTTATCATGTATTCACATTATAAACATTGTATATTATCCACTCAGGACTACATTAAATAATGTGTCCTTTCTGTTTAATTAAGACAATAAGTAATTATTTGTGGGAAATTTGGTTACTGTTTCTAACAGATTAAATGATCATGTAGAAGTCTTCTTGTTGATTTGTATAAGTTTGGATGTTGTGGTGGAGACAAATTTTCAGGTTGGGTCCGTCATAAAAAAAAAAAAAAAAAATTGAATTAATTTTTCTTCGCTATGTTATATTTGCATTCAAGCAAAGCAAAAAAGATGAAACTATTGATTTTAGCATTCACTTAAAGTTCATTGATAGCAAACCACTACTTGCTTTATTTTTTTTTTAGTTGTTAAAATATCCACCAGTTTATTTTACTATTTTCATACTATTTTTACTTCATATTGTGCTTGAGTCCCATGCAAGTCCTAAGTTTGCCCTAATCAAAGACTCCCATTTATCATTAATGGTTTATCTTTATTTTTTAAGTTTAGAGTGTCATTTGTGGGTGATTTAGTTGCTATTTCTACTAGATCAAGCAACCAAGGAAAGCTTTTATCATTGGTAAATGTTTTACTTCTTGTGCAAAGGCTTTTTTATTAATGTAATTCTGGTGTCAGTGATGATGTATTCTTGATATTAAAATGTATTCCAAGTATTTTTAAGGTAATCTCTCTAAAATCTCTGTGGAGCCGTTAGCTACATCAATAATTGTTACTATTCTAGTCTTGACAGCTTCACATATTTCCTTATCACTCTTCCATTTCCATATGGTACTAGGAAAGTTATTCAGTTATAAAACTTTTCTAATTAGATGTGTATGCATCAGTGAACATAATGTTACTTTACCCACATAGATTAATATTCTGTCTGTACTATATATACAATTGTCTAACCCTTAACATGATTCTATAGTTGTAAATGATAGTTGTGATCATTATTTTTCACAGACTCTGGAAAGTTTAAAATGTCTTGATGTATTTAGTTATGTGACCTTACAGTTTGAGTTCACATCTTGCTCACAATGACTTTGTATTCTGTATTTGTGGAATCGATAAAATATATTTTAGTCAAATACTGGGATATATTTGACTTTATCTGTGCTCCCCAAAAATCTAGGACCATATACTTAATGTTAGTTATCATTTTATTATTATGCCAAACAGCAAGGTGGTGAGGTGGCAGAATTGTTAGCATGCCAGGCTTAGTGGCATTTCATCTCTCTTTACATTCTGAGTTCAAATTCCACTGAGGCCCACTTCGCCTTTCATCTTTTTGGAGTTGATAAAACAAGTACCAGTTGAGCACTAGGGTTAATGTAACTGACTTATTCTCTCCCTCAAATTTGCTGGCCTTGTGCCAAAAATTTGAAACCCTTATTATGTCAACTAGCTGCTCTCATATGTAATACAAATTCAGATACCAGCCAACTTCATCGTAAGGATTACTCAGCTGCCATCTTTTAACTTCAAAGAGCAATCAGTTTTCTTTTGTCTGTGGTTATAGTGAAAATGGTTGTATGGTGGACAATATATAAGGGGCTGAGGATAGATAGTTTACTCTTGGATAATATGGTTGAAGGAAAATAATTTAAGAGAGCACTTAGCATACCAAATAAAAATATGATAGGGCCTGACATATGTAATATATAGGAAACACTTGCCATGTCGTGGTTCACATATCATACCCTCATGGATTTTTCTGGCTAATATATGGAAATTTATATCGTGTACTTCTCAGTATATTGCCGTCAATAGGTATTTATATTTTTTCCGATTTTAATTATTTCTGTGATAAAATGAACATTTTCACATCTAAAAATTAACAAATAAAAATACAGTACTGCACTGTATAACACATTAATTAAAATATATTATAAGAAAGTACATAGTGTACCATAGATGAGTAAACAAAGAATCGCACATACTGTATGGAAAACGGAACTCGGGAGGTGAAAGAAGAGAAGATATGGGTACTCCTAAGAGTGTGGGGAGAGTTTATAAAAGTTATATTTTAGAAAATATAGCATTGTTTGCAAGTTAGTCATTTGTGATACACAAAGCCCTCTATGTAGTTTCTATATTATATTTCTTTTTCATAAACACTTTTTTAAAAATCATATTTCTTAAAACTCTCATTTTGTTTAAGATAAAAGTGACTGTTTTATTTTAACTCTTTTTCTCCTCCAATAGCTGCTACCACTGCCTATTGAGTACTTTATACCTTTAGATTGTCCCTCCTCAATAAAGATGTAAGCATGTTTGAGTTCAGTACATTTTTTTTAGGGCTTTTAGTCCACCTGGAAGAGATTTATAATAGTCTCTAGGCACGATTCTGAACTTAGATGTCACAGAGCTGTATTACGAGACATCCTATCCAATGCTTGATAATTCTGCAGTCCACCATCATGGACTGGTAATACGATAAGTTGTACTTTTCATACTAGGTAGGAATATTCTATAAATACTCCTTTGTCTTTTATTTACTGGTAATATTATATATTTATCTTGTCAACCATTAACTGCAATTACTTGCATGCTAAAAATATTTAATGCATCAATCATGGATGGAAATAGAATGACCTCAATCAATCAAGTTAAAATATGGTATAGGCCGTAGGTGGAATATGATATATACTGCAGTTGTCTATAGATCTGCATTGTTCTCACTGGCCAGCATCCTATCCTGCTTGTTTTAACAACAGAATTCCGTGATGTTAATCCTCAGTAAAGTGTAACCATGCTTAATTAATAAATGACTGTCCATCTCCAGCAGTGCTGTGCACACAAGTAGCAGAGTACAGTTTTGTTGTAATTCATTGAAGGAGGACAACTGATTTTATTCAATGTTGTTATTATGTTTATAAGGCATGGGAGACTGAGAAGTTTAGATGATCACACACAAACACACACACACATGCACACACAGGTTAACCTTTATGTGTATATGCATATATAAAAGTTAACCTTTATATATATATATATATATATATAGGAGAGTTCACAAAAAGAAACAAAGGACGAAGACAGGCGGTGTACAAAACAAACAGATGTATTAGTATAACGCTCAGGAATAGAAAAAGTTTTTTACGTTTCGAGCCTACGCTCTTCTACAGAAAGGGACACAGAGAAAAAAAAAAAAAAAAAGGAGAGAAAAAAATGTGTGTAGGGCTACCGATCTATCATGGCGACTGATATGTGTGTGTGTGTGTGTGTGTGTGTGTTAATTTTCTATTAATTTTTATAAACATGATGATGACTAAATTTCTCATATTAATTTTTGGAACTAACACCAGATGACTTAAAAATTGTTAAGATACCATATCAAATTAGAAAGATTATTTCTAAACTAATTTGATGACAATGCCCCAGCATGGCCACTGCCCTTGAGCTGGAACTAGTAAAAAAAGTAACTAATATGCCTTCAATAAGTCAACCTATGATCAAAGGAATTTTAACCACGATCATCTTTTTCTCTCAAGATTTTCCTATCTAGGGCTACATCATCATATAATATATCTCTCCTACAAAAAAGTAGGACATAATTTAAGGGAGATTTTGGTGCTATTTCTAGTTGGGTGAGGAACCTTATAGCAGTTACTTTGTTGACTCTAATTCATCATCACATGCCAAACTCAGTGTCAGAACTATAGCAACTACTTTCTTCCATTGCGATTCTATTGGCATTTAAACATCTTACATCTCTAGGGGTAAGGCTAATCCACTTTTTGATGTTGTCAATCCATGTAGTTATCTGTGTCCTTGGAAAAAGCAACAACTTCTTTTCAGTGTACCTTCAGCTCTAATTATGTGTTGCTTAAATATGGTTACCTCATCAAAACGAAACCTTCATCTTCACCAGTATACAGGAAAATATCCTTATATCATTGTTTAAAAGTTAAGTATTAACCTTTATAAAGATATCAATTCTGTATGATATCTAACTATAATAATAATACTTGTGCTGTCTATCTTTTATACCTTGTCACTTGGCAGTCATTTGCAATCATTATGACTTGGATCCAGTATACATCATGCCTTTACTCTTGTTTTAAAGGCTTGAGTAGAGAGGATGGTACCCCAGAACTTTGCCTGATACTTTATTTAATTGAGTTCAGAAGGACTAAATATCATAAGCCATACTCTCTGATGTTCTACTAATTGTGCCAATCCACCAACCAAGACTAGTACTTTATTTTATCTATTCTACCCTGCTTCCGTTATAGAAGGATGAAAGCCAAAGGTGGAATATAAACTCTGAATGTAAAGAGATAGATGGTACTTTATCTCATGCTCTAATGATTCTGTCAGTTCACTGCCCTAGTTTTCTGCAAATTAACAAGGTCTGTGATATCAATCATTTGTAATAAACTTTGTTGTGCACATGTATATGTGTGCTGTTTTTCTCTCCTGCTAAGGTGTGATAGTCAGAGAAAGGGAGACAAGAACAAAAGGCCATAGGTAAATTTTTCCCTTTCAACTCTGGTGTCTTTGAAATTTAAGCTGAACAAAAAATCATTCTGACCAGTATTTCACATCTGGAAGGAAAAATATTGTCAATCAATAACAAAAAAAACATGCACGCATGCTCTCTCTCTCTCTCTCTCTCTCTCTCTCTCTCCTCTCTCTCTCTCTCTCTCACACTCACACTCACACAAAACTGTTTTCCCCAACTTTTTGTAAGTTATTGTGAATAAGGCGCTAAACAGATTATGACATTCATTAATGGTTTTATATATAAACAATAATTTTAAAACAGAGATTGTTACATACATTGCAAATTATTACACATGCACCAGCATAGAGCATTACAGACAGTTGAATTTTCTAAATGTTTTGACATTTTTGGATTTTCCTCATAAATTTACAAGCATACTTGTAGGCCATATGTAGTACACAAATATACCTGGACACAGTGGTTAAAAACATATGGTCTAAATAATAATTATTTGCTAATTAATTAAATACTACCTAATTAAAAGGTGCTGTGTTACTATCATCACTATCATCATCATCATCATTTTACGTCTGCCCTCCATTCTGGCATGGGTTGGATGGTTTGACAGGAGCTAGCCAGGCATGAACCTGTACTACATGTATATAGTTGTTGACCTCTAGATTAGTCCTCATTGCAAAGACCTTCGACCAAAGGCTTAGCAGCAGTGGTCATTTTTTTTAAAAACCCATAGGATCTCTCATACTATATAATTCAAAGTGTTCTTCCATTTTTTTTCTAAGACATAGAAGTGTAATTTGAAGGAATTGCTATTTCTTACAGGTTTGCTCAACCATGTAGGATTTTTTTTTTTTTTTTGCTGCTAGAGTGTTACTATCTGCATTTTACTATGAGGTGAACTGAGTGAACAAATCTTAGACATAAACAACTGTTATTTTAATTTGAGCCAAGAGATCTAGTTATCTGCAATGCACTAATGTCGAAATGTGCATGTGCATACTGTTGTGCAGGAATAAAAACGTCTGTGGGAAAGAGATACAGATGAAGAAATTTCTGCAAGGTTAATGTCAATTGCTCATTAACAATATTGAGGTAATTCACTATAATTGATATTTTTCTATTCTCTTGGACTCAGTTTCTGAGTTGCAAGCTTAAATAATTGAATTCATATTTCCTTGAATTTCGATTTGAAAGTAAGAATTCTTCTGTCTCTCTCCCTCCCCTTCTCCCCTTTATCCTCCACCCTATCCTCACATGCACTTTCTTCTCCCTCTCTCTTACATGTTCTATCACTTTTCTGCTTCTTTTTATATCCAATTCTCTCTCTCTCCTGTCCCCTCATTTTCTTGCATTTGTCTTTTTATATTCAACTTCAGTACTCATTAGCCAATCTATTCTTTATGAGTCTCTCCTTCTCAGTCTCTCTCTCTCACGCTCTCACTCCCCGCCTCCTTTTTAGATTCAATGTTTATTTTCCTCAGCTAACTTCTATTACTTTCATTTTTTTTAAAAAATCTTTATCTTCCTCTGCTTGTCATCTTCCATCTCTGCACATCCTCTCTAAAGAAACAAATTAAATTTAAAATAAGTTATAAGAAACAACTTACTATTGAACTGAATCAGAGCTAAAATGGGTGCTTTAGTTGAAAATTTTACTTCATATAGAAATTTTAAGTCATTATTATATCAGTATGCTTGAAGATGAAAATCAATATTTCTTTTCACCAGTGCTTTTACATTGCACACGTACATGCATGTGTGCAAATACACACATACACACAATGTATGTAATTTATATATTATTTAATGAAAAGCACAATTCTGCTTTTCATTGTTGCATTGATGTATTAGAAGTTATCAGCTGAGAAGATTCAACTTTCCATGATATAAACTGATTTAATATCATTGTGAGATAGCATCAGTTAGAGAAAGAAGTTGCAGACAAAGTAATTAATGAAAAATGCAATTCAAGGGACCTTTTATCTAATCACTTGACTTGCGTAATGTAGCACCAAATCAATTTTACCAAATTCTCTTAGGTTTTTTTTTTAAATGATGCCTGCATATTTTAAGTTCTAAACCTTAGGATAAGATACTCATGACAAAAAAAAAAAAAAAGAAAGAAAGAATTTTCATTTTCTTCAGCTAACTTGGTACCATGGGCCTATTTGGATATTGATGAAATAATGTTCTTTACAGCATTATAGTTTCACAAGTTTCACATAGTACTTTTTTATACATAGTACATAACTAAACTCTCTCACTCATCATCCATTACAAATATAATAAGCAATAACCATTGAATATATTAGCAAAGCTGTAATTTCATTTAATAGGATGCGTTATTAATCATTCATCTGTTTTTTTCTCTTGTGGAAAGATTCAGTTTTATCACAGCAAATCAACTAAACAACAACGATTTCCAATTTATTTAATGTTGCACCAACTCTCATGTAACTTTCCCCTTTTGTCTTAACCATTCAACTGACAGATGTATCATGTATAAAATGATTGTGCTTTGGACAAAAGAAACCTCTGACCATTAACAAGATGTAAACTATTCAATTACCCTTTAACCACTACAGTTTCTCAACTTATAATGAAGTAATAATTTTGTCTTTTGCTCTGTGAATAGGTTAGTTAAAATAAATTATTGTTTCAAACTTTAGTTGTTAAACAAAGATGATTTAAGAAGTGGGCATGCTAGAGAAAGAGAAAGAGAAAGAACCTTTGGAGAGATCATATAAGAGACTGTTGAGTAATTAAGGACATGAAGAGTAACTGTGATGCAGAAATTATTATGGGTTGTTTTCACACCTGATTGTACAGAAATCTGTTATCTTGAATTACTGATTTACAAAGTCTGTCATCTGTTACTAAGAGAAGAAGCTATAATTGGTATGGTAGTTTGCCTGGAGATTACAAAAATATTAACTGAATATAAGTTAAGGAGATGATAGGGATATTAGGAAGTTAGTGTTGGATACAATCCAATTTGGATTTGTTCCTAGCATAAAAATTATTATACAGACTGGTTAAATACCTATTTATCCCATGCACTAGTGCAATAAATATTCATAGTCAGCAAATTTAACAGGGTATTAGTTTTATTAATTTAAATAGCTACAGCTGGATATTGAACCCAAATCACAAACTGTACATGGTACACATAATAGAATGGTTTATCTTTTGCAAGGTTAGCTGTAAAAGATGGTTAGATTGCGGATGAAAATGTGTGTTACTCTAGTTTCTATCTATAATATTCTTCATTTATCTGTTTCCGTTCTTTGACTTTTACCTTCAAACAACTGTAATTTCTTGGAAGACCAAAGCTGCAATCTCTATCATAACTATGTAGAAAGTGACCTATTTTCTGAGATAATACTTTTAGGGGAAAGCATCAATGTTACTATTTTTCTCATTTCTTCCTCTCTTCTGATTTTGAGGGACGGTGTCACATTATCATTTATTGGAGGGGTAAAACATAATGTCAGACTTAATGTCTTTTGCAGTATTTAGTTACATACATTTGATATTGTCTTCTGTTTCTCATTAATATATGTACCAGTAGCAGACAGTAGTTGATTTGACTGACTTCATTCCTTACTTACTAATTTTTAGCCTTATACTAAAAGAAACCCTTATTTACCAAGTATTTGTTTACCTTATATTTTTTTTTAGTTCAATACCTACTGGGGTGAGGGGGGTATAAGTTTGTCTGGAAGTGTTTGAATAGATATCACTCATTCATTTTGGCTTAAACAATTGGATACTTTTCCAATCATGAATGTTTTACCTGCTTTTCAAGTAGTGATTTTTTCCATTTTAGTGGAAACTGAAATTACAAAGCTAGTGAATGAATTGTAAACAATTATGTTCCATCTCTTAAATCTTCCCACAAGATGCCTCACAATGAGACTGAACACAAAACTACGTGGTTGAGAAGTAGACTTTTAGCATTCCCTCCCCACACATACATACATGCATACATACATCATACATACATACATACATGCATGCATGCATGCATGCATACATACATACATACATACATACATACATGCATGCATGCATGCATGCATGCATATATACATACATACATGCATGCATGCAATTGTCACTTGGTTTACATGGTAGATTGGTTCCACAATTTTCCATGCAAATTGAAATCATGTAAAACAAGGGAAATACATTTTTGATATTACTAATAAAGTGTGTAGGGTGGCAAGCTGGCAGAATTATTAGCAAGTACTCTCTCCCTCAAAACTATTGGACTTGTACCAAAATTTGAAACCATTATTAATAGAGTGTGTGTGTGTGTGCACATACTCATGCATGCATACACTGTCAAGTAATATTGTTTGGCAATTTTCTCATATAGGGACAAAGTAGATATCACTTGAAGAATTCAACAGTAATTAAGATAGTTACTAATTTTTCCTATAAATGCATTCAAAGATGAAATAATATTTCTCCAGATACTAAATATGAATTAGCTCTTTATGAGAAAAAAGATATTCCGATAGATTCTTGGTGAAATTTGGGTTGGTCTGTAAAAGGAAGTAACTTAGGAAGTATTGCTTTCATGACTTCTGCTTCCTGTAACATCTTTTAACTATGTTCTTTTATTTTGTTTCTGTAATCTTTATTTTGAAATTTATCCCTTTTTATGTGTGTGTATGATGATGTTGTTTATAGCATTTTACACTTGTATTTCTAAATCTGTTAATTGATGACCTGTGTCTGTTTACTTGTCATTCTCAGTATTTAGGTTAGCTTAGCTTCTTTTGCAGTTATAGATACCCTGTTTATTCCTCTGACTTACTAACAAGCTATCAAGGATTAAAATTGTTTCTATAAGTTTTCAGTTTGTTGTGTTTTTGTAACTACAAGGAGATTATTAGTGAAATTTGTTTCTGTATATCCCAGAGAGTAAGAAACAGAAAATAAACTTTTAATTTTGCAAAAACTCTCTGCATGTTGCTTGGTTAAGAAAGAATTAACAACAGCATACGACAAATATATCCTTTATTTAAACATGACTCAACCAGCTACAAGTAAATTTCAGTAGTTTTTGATTGGAAGGTAAGTTCAACTCAGTTTGAAATAACAGGCTGTGCAGTCTGTCATATTGTTTTGGATTGCATGGAATGCAGCTTGAACTTGGATATGTTATGTGAGGTGAGTAAATCTTTGACAATCAACTGGATGGTCTTTTTCTGGATGGATGCAGTTTAGGATATGTATGTATGTGTTGATTTGTAATCAGTACTGTGTAGCATAATTTGCACTCATACTTTATATAAAGATCAGTAACTGTTCTGGGCTGATATAGAGTGTCTCTTGTAATGCAGTTTTGGCAGTGAAAGCTTGTTAGAAATTGTGAAAACTAACATTTGTAGAAAGTTTAATGATTCTGGTTACATATTGTTCATGGTTAGGGAAGTGTAGGATTGTTTCTTTCATATATGATGTGACTGTAACTTGATCTTCTTGAAGGAGATGAGGTTGCTAAGCTACCATATGACAATAGTTGATGCAATGAGTTTATCATTGGCAAGACCTACTTTTGCAAGGGCCACATGAATTTGATTGGTGTATGACAGTAGCTGATACACTTCCTGTCTAAGTAGTCTTTGAATTGAAGTATTTTTGTCCCTCTAGATCTATGATCTACAGATGTAGAGTGTGTGTGTTCAGCATCTTATGAGGAAGAGAGCTTGGTTTTACATTTTGTTATTTCACTAGCATCATCATCATCATTTAACACCCGTTGTCTATGCTGGCATGGGTTGGGCAATAATTATTTGTTTGTGATAAAGTATGATCTGGTTTGATATATATATTGTGGATCATAATATATTATATATTATTGAAGTATTGGTGAATGTTATCTAGTTCTTAGTTCTTATGTATCTTTTGATATTTGAAAGAAATCTTTCCCATTGTTGACATAGTCTCAATGTGTCAAAACTATATTAAAATATTGAGCTTCTAGCCTAGTAGTAAACTCGAAAAGGATTAACTTGATACAAATCTTAATTTAAATAAATAGATGTTTCTTATTTTCACAAGTTGTAGAATGTCTTTGAAAACCATTCCTCAAGTCTAGTTTTATGGTATGAAGTAAATGAATATTATAAATCTCCATTGGTCAAGACACTAGTCTATTGTGGACAATATTTCCAGAACCTGCACAGAGTGGCTATTTCCATAATGGATAATCTTTAGTTTGATTACAAACTAGATGTATGAAGTAATTATCTTCATAGCTCAAGTTTACGACACATTTCTTTACATTTTCACTGGTTTAACTTCTTTGCTTTAAAGAATGTAATTTATACTTCTTCTTTTCAAACTCTTGTCATCTTATTGCAAACAACTTCCTTTCCTATTCTGTACTAGTCAAAATAAAGATCTTATGGTACCAACATACCTCTTGATTTTGTATGTTGTATTTATTACATCTTAAGACTATAAGTTGTAATGTTGCTTAAAATATATTAAAAACTGGGTTATTTCCTCATTTGTTTTCCTTAGTGTTTCTAATGACCACACAATCAAACTCTATTTGGAAATATAACAGTAGCTACCATAGTTATTTTAGAGAAAGATGGAGTTTTACAGGAGTTTTAGAAGAGGTGGGTCTTGTGTAATCCCAGGGCTACTGTGATTTAATAAACCTTTGATGAAAGGCATTCCAGCCATCACCTTGCCACCTTTGTTTAAGCCGTAGTAGTGTCTCAGAAACTACATTATCTGAGATGTCTTCTTTTATTTTTAAGACAATAGAATGTGATTCGAGGGAGATTAGGATGTTATATTTATTAGGCAAGTGACCATTTATAACAGCAGTTCTTAACATGGATGGCAGTGCCCCTTTATGAGAATTGTGAGCATACATAGGAGAGCAAATATCAAGGAGACATTTTGTATATACAGAGGTTGTGATTTTTTTAGAATAAAAATATTTAAACCAGGAACAATACTTAAGTTTCAAACACATTTTGAAAAAAAAATGTTGAAATTAGAATATGAGTAGGACAATAAGTAGAAATATGACTGATGATGCATCAAGATCAAGTATAATTTCATTATATAAGTTTTTGCCTTCTTTAGTAATTTACATAAGAATTTAACACAGAGACACTATTCAATGCATTATCTGCAAAGAGGTATATACTGGACAGGATTATTTGAGAAAATATGGATTATAAACCACTATTCAAAATTTTTTTTTTTTTATTAAAATATTCTGCCTTCTTTTTGACAGGGTGGAGAAAGTGAAGTTAAATATAAGGAGGAGGTATTTATAAAATGCCGTTTGATGACAGGGATACTGAGGCCCGAATAGTTGAGAATCACTAACATAGAGGTTGCTATTTCTCACAGATAAGGAAGTTAGTTGACTATGTAGAAGTCCCTATGTTAACTTATGCTTATTGTTTTCATGAAGGAAAGACTGCAATTATTTTTTGAAGATGTAGTTATAGCAAAGTTGGCTTGTTGATGGTAAAGATGTTTCTTGCTGGTGAACAAAATGACAATGATAAAAATTTTTCAGAAATGTTAACTGTCTTTTAATATTCAAATTAATCATGAGTCATTTATAATTAAAAAAAAATTGTGCTAGCTTTAGTTTTTGTATTCAAAATTGTTCCATTCCAAAGTATTTTAAGAGCACAAGTGATATAAAATCATAGCCAATATTGTAGTTTTAACCCTCTTATTTTATTATTAGATTTCTTGTTGCTCTTTGGAGTTTATATATACATAGGTTGATATGCACATCAAATTCAAGTAATATCTTCTGAAGTATGCAGCTGCATAATGATTGTTTAACATGATTTGAGGTCCTGTTGTAATTTGATGATATTAGGTAACTTTCAAACCATTGATAAAATTTGGCCAGGAAATCTTATCACATAAAAATAGATAAAGCATCCGTCTGAAAAATAGAGTAAATATAGAAAAACCTAAGCGAACATGAAAGAAAAATGCTTTCTCTCTCTGATAAAAGTAAAATGTAAATGAATTTCCATTGGTTTTAATGATGAATATTCCAGTTCTCAATCAACTAAACTACCTACAAGTGCTTATGATTATAAAGTGTGACTAAATTGTCTCTGTACACTTGTACCCTTAACATAATTCTCAGGAAATTTCAATTATTGTCAATTAAAGTCCGTCTTATAGGCTTCTGAAGTTTCCATCAACCTAAATTTCACAAGACACTTGTGCAAGATCCCATATACTGGGATCAAATCCTGGACCCTCATGATTAGACTTTTTAACCACTCAGCTGTGCTTGCATCCATTCATATCTCTCTCTCTCTCTCTCTCATGCACGCACACACACACACTATATATATATATATATATATGATAAATGTGATATATATATATATATATATAGTAAGTGCATGTATGCATATGCATGCTTTTATTTAGCTTCAGATCATTCCTGAAAAAGCAGACTTACAGGCAAAAGCATTCCAGAAATGACTGTCCCATCATACATTTAGGCATAATACACAGAACTATATTATCAATTACATTTATCAATTCCTTTTGCAATATTCCTGATGTGAAATCGTGTATGGTCATTTTATTTTTTTTTTTTCTGCCAAATAGATACATGCACTATATATTTTTTTCTTCTTTATTTATTAGTTCTTATTTTATTATTTAACTCATGTCTATTGTCCGGAAATCTTTAAAGTTAAGGTTAATTAGCTTTGATAAAACTATCACTAGGGTAAATTTGTTTAAATATGTCATTTACATATAATTCTATTTAGGTATTAGTATAATTTTTCAAAATTAAATTCCGTCTGTGCTTGATTGTTATGATTTCTCCAACATTAGGATAGGTACATTTCGAAAAATATAGAATACCTTATAAGTAATATAAATGTCCTAAATTCAGTGGCAGTGTTAATGAAGATGCTATGCATTAATCTAATGTGTTAAATGTATATTTATTAATGTATGTCAAATTATACATACATACATATATACAAGATTTACACAGATACAAGAGTCAGAACTTGTGATCTGCCTGCGGACCTTTTTCTTTGGAAATTTTTGCTCACCTCATTAAAAAGTTTCTCCATCCCTAGTCTAAATGTTGTTGTTTTTCACTATCAGACAACACCTCCTTCACTTAGGCTATGTAATTAACTAGTTCACTGGTGCAAGAGTGCTTTGAGACACCACAGTGTTTCAACCTCAATGTATGTCTCCTCAGTTGAAGCTACTCCATGGCTGGGCCTATGAAACTCACAAACTATTGTTTATAAGAATCAGCAAACTATTTGCTATTGATTCAGGTGTCTGTCAAACAGACAATAATTCATAAGATGCATGCAGAACAGTGAGAATACAAGCAATAAAATATCTATTCAATCTCAATACAATCTGACAGATTAAAATATGAATATCTGATTTCTTTTCTTTTACACCACCAAAGAATGTCTCCTTTCTTTAGGAGATGTGTGGTCATGACACACATGATTCACTAGTTTACCAGTGTAAAGAGATTTCAAGATACTGTGGTGTTTCAATCTTGTATATTTTTTCAGTCAAGGCTACTCTATGGCCATACATTTTCTGGCGGCATAAAACAACAGTGTTCAGATATTCAAGTTTGAATCTGCCAAAACATATCATAAACAAACAGATTATTGTTTGGATTCTCATTGTTTTGCATGCACTCTATTTCATCCATCTGAGTTCAAAATTCTGCAATGGTTGACTTTGCCTTTCATCCTTTCTGGGTCAATGAAATATATATATCAGTTGATCAATGGGGTCAAGGTACCTGACTTGCCCCCTCCCCCAGAATTTTAGGCCTTTTGTCTATATTAGAAAGGATTATTATTCTGCTGCTGCTATTGTAGTTTCAAGCATCTATGCAAGGCCACAAATTTTAATGAGAAGTGGCTAGTCCATTCGACTGACTCCAGTACTTGACTGATGTTTACTTTTATCAATCCTGGAATGAGAAAAGTTAAGTTGAACATGGCAGAATTTGAATTCAGAACGGGAAGAGCTGGGGGAAAATATCACTGGGCACTTTGTATGATGTTCAAATGACCTTGCTTGTAAAAGTGAATATAATGTGTGGTGTTGTTAATGGTTATGATAGCTCTACCACAATAACATTGTTTGCATCCAGACATATGCTTTCTCTCAGACAGAATCACTTATGGACTCATGAATGTCAACTGCTTCAATTCTAATGCATAATAAGTACTAGAGCTTATAGATATTTAGGCTGTAACAGCAAAAATGATTGAAGAAAGATACTAGCTGTAGTCCAACTATGTTAGGTCTTACAAAAGAATCTTCTGTAACTTATAGGGTTTATATTATCTTCAAAGAAATGATACCCTCCCCTGCATGTTGATTACCTTGTCACTTTTTGACAGAAGAAGCACTTAGTGACAACTTATGATATAAATGAAAAGTATATAATAATATATAATAATACATATATATTAAATTAGCAAAGATTTTCAAATGTCATTCTAGACAAAGTTTTCCTAAAAAGAAATAATTACCATATTTTAAAACATGTTATTCATATTTTTCTCACTTGAAAATATCTTGGATAAAGTATGTCAGACATCCAAAAAAAAAAAAAAGTGAACACATCCTGTTAGATAAAATTAGCTTGTTTGTTTTTCTACTTTGAGGTTACATTGTAGCATTTTTACATTGGATTTAAGGAGGATTTGTTAATGATACCAGTTGTAATGGTAAAGTAAATTTATAGATTTTTCTTTCTTTTTATACTGCATAAAATATTTGTGAACTTATAATGTGAAAAACTTTAATACTTTCAACTCTCATAAAATCATGATAAAGAAAATTATTGTAACAAGCAGAATGATATTATGATTATACTATTCCTCCTTTAAACAAAACTTTTTTTTTAAATTGGTCTTGTTCTTGCATAATGAAATGAAATATCCATTTCTTTTATATGATATTTTCTTTATTTTACAACTTTTTAGAACAATCAATATTTTTTCATATTTAGATAGTCGGTTTGTATTTCAAGGGCCCCTCAAGAGTAAAGGTTGGAAAAATGCTGCTTTAAAATGTACTTTAAAATTTTACTCTGGTTATGAAATTTAAAATCCTAATTTAATAATTTCCTATCCAGCTATTTCCCTATCATTCTATCTACATTTGTATCTCAGTTCATGTGAATGTTCATCACAATACTCATATAACAGATCTAAATATACTTCTGCTCACTAATTTTTTTTAAATGTCCATTCAGTATTGATAAATTTTTAATGGTTGTCATGTTAACATAACATGAAAATTTAGTTCTCTCTGAGAATTAAGACTTAATTTTGGTATGGTTATAAACTGATCTTTCTTGATTGGAGATTAAATATACTCTAACAGCAGCTTAATGTTTGAAATCTTGCCTAGGCAGTCTAATATTCATGACATGTTGCTAAGAACTCAGTGTATACTTCCCAAGCCCATTTAAGTTTCATTCTACATGACTATAATGTTTCCTGTATTAAATATACTATCACTATTGTTTTTCTTGAGCAGGTGGCATCTCTGAATTATTTATTTTCTAAACAATACTGTTTTCACTCACCAACCAATGTGTGTTATTGTACATTTAATTAAGGATTCTTTCATTACTAACTTGGGAAGCACAATGAAGGCTATGCTTTGCTGATGAGGGTATAATAAGACTCAATCATAGGCAAAGTTGTCTCCTGTGCTTACCTAAAGATTGAAAATAATATCAGACTTTGACTAAAATTTTGCTTCTTTTCTTCAGTGCATCTAGTTAACAGTTTTTATATCTTTCATTAAATATGATAACCCTAACTCAATTACACAAACATTTTTCATATAACAACATTAAAAAAATTTGACTGCTGTGATAGATACATATGCAGATAGATTTAAAAAGAAAGTAGCCTGAGACTGTAACTTGTAATAACAAATTACATCTTAACAGAATAATTTTACATTTAAGTTAAAATATCTTCTTTCTGAAAATGAAATTACAGCATGATTCCTGTTTCTCTTAAATTTCTCCATAAAGTGCTCTCCCCCTCCAGTTTTTCTTTTTTCTTTTTTTTTTAATCCTACCTTTGAGCATAAGAATAGAATTTATAACTGACAACTGTTTATTATCCTTCACATTGTCTGTCTGCTGCTGTTAGTTTTAATAGGTTGTTTTCTCTTCATTTTCACTTGTTCCTTGAGTGACTCTTTCTATAATTAGATCAGATGCGCTACAGGTATTAGTTTTTCCCATAGTTTTGGTTCAATTCATGGGTCAGCAAGCATAGACAGTTATTTGAATATTGAGAGCTAGCATTTTTAAAAATATATAGTTAAGTACCCCTCCAAATGCAACAACTCTGTGATGAAGCGAAATTAGTTATCAATTTTATTGCGGCATGTGGCTTGATCAAGATCACCGTGTTTAAAACTGTGGTTAGTGGACCCCCATCATGCACTCTTTTCATAGCCACCTACTAAATCTCAAGTAGGAGCTTCTATACAACTTTTAGAAATAGCAACTAATCTCCCTCAAAACAACACTCTATTATTTTGAAAATATTCTAGATACTTTGTCTGGGTGGTTCATGGCTTGACTATTTTTATCATAGCTCTAACTGCTCAGTCAGTGCTGACCTATTGCTGAACAGTGACAAGTTTAGTTCTGTAACACCTCATCTACTGGGACAAGATTCTAGCAATTTGATTTCAGCCCTTAACCTCAGATCTACATATTTGGTCATATATTCAGCACCTTAAGAATTTCTACTTAGCAACAAGTTTAGTAGTCAATGTAATGGTGGTCAGTACTCACTGTCTTTTGATATCAAAATTTAACATATGACCTCTGAGCAAAAATCCTTTGTGTTGTAAGCCTAACATGTTACCTGGTTAAATACCATACCACCATCTGGTCCTTGGGTGTCTTTAAATATGTTTACTCTGTTGCAAGCATTTGGACCAATACCCTTATGTTTTTTTTACAGACAATGACTTGTAGATGCATAAGTAGAGAATCAACTATATTAATTTTTCCAGTCTAACATAACAAAGGTCAAAGGGAGTATCTCTCCTCCTCTGACTAATTTATTTAAATATATTTTGTTAAAAATTTATGAATAAAAACAAAAACAGTGTGAGATTATTTTTGCTAAAAAAATTTTTATTTTCAGTTTTTCTACAATGTATTATAGTGTATTATCTAACTTGAATATTGTTCTACACAGATTATGTGAATTTCAGTAAAGACAGATTGCTTCCTGGCACACTGTTTTTTTACCAGTCTAGTCAGTTATTTGCATTTTCTTCCTGTGTGTGTGTACATGTAAATATGAATGATTGTGTTTATATATATAAACACACACACAAAATGTATATGTACATCACTGACACATTCATATGAATGTGCTTTTTTTTTCCTTTTCAAATTTTTACTCTGATGGCCATGACTAACATGATTGATTGATCATTCTCAAATAGCCTAAGTTGAGGTGAAAAGACAGAGTTTACAAACCAGAAAAGTCTTATGCAGCTGTTTAAATGAGCAATAAAGGTTTTTGTGCGTTGAAGTGTTGATCTTCTGGATTTATCTACTTACTTCACTCCCACTAGAAAACTGTTGACTCTTCTTTGAAGCAGAACAAGCATATAAAATCAGAGACTAATCTGAAAATATTTTACAACTTTCACATGTTCAAATAGACATATCTTAGAACATTATTTGTTGACTACAAAACCTCTAACAAAGCTTCTATTTTCATATAAGAAAAACTTGACAATAACAACAATGACAAAAACCATCTCCTTGTTTATTACTGTTGTTTTATTCTTAATGCTTTACAAACTGAACATTGCTCTCTCACTCACAAATATAAATGATTTGTATTACTGTTATTGTATAGCCCCAGGACAGTCCTGATTCAGTAGACCTATGGTAAAAGATGTTCTAGCCTGGTTCATCTGTCAGCTTCATTCAATTTATTAGGGTTTTTTAAGATGGTAGGATTTTATTTGTGGGAGATTTTGCTATTTCTTGCCGGTTGAACAGCCATACAATGGTTCCTTGAGTGGCTCATTCATTTGTATGATTTCATATGTGGAAATTATCTCTAACTGAGTCTCCTGTTTTTTTGATAATA
This sequence comes from Octopus sinensis, assembly GCF_006345805.1. Classification (NCBI taxonomy): domain Eukaryota; kingdom Metazoa; phylum Mollusca; class Cephalopoda; order Octopoda; family Octopodidae; genus Octopus; species Octopus sinensis. The sequence continues at coordinate 59,790,047 of NC_043000.1, read as the reverse complement.
CTCTATACATAGTTTCTCTCTATTATATATATATATATATAAATAATCAGCTGAAATTGCGAGGATGATCCGGTTCTTCACTGAAGATAAAAGGCTTCGAATGACCCGTCTGTGTTTTTTTGTATCGCCTATCTGGATATTTTGCGTTCTTGTCCCATTTTGTATTTTATATATATATATATATATATATATATATATATAAGACCCATTGTGGCCCAAAGCACTTAAAAGATTTTGGTGCTCCATAAAAGATTATGTAATTCAAATTATTAACAATAACATGGAAAACGGACGCTAAACGATGATGATGATGATGATGATGAACAAACCATAAAATTCATTTTTATTTTTCAAAACTGTTGTATGGGAAATCTGTACACCCCCATGATTGGCTAAATGAGCTATACTAGTTAGTATAAATGAGCATGCACAGAACAATCTGGAAAGAGTGTCATGTGCTTTTTTGGTGTTGGTAGTGGTTTCTTTAACATGAGTTTGATTTGTTACACATTGTTATTATATATATGTTCAAGGTCTCCCCGTGTGGATGTACCATGATTTGTTAAACTGTTAATTTTGTTGAATTTTCTGTCACTGTTTTTGCATGTTATATGAATTTGTTTGTTCCCCATCTATGGGAGAAGTGGAGAAAGGAGGAGAGATCGAGTGTGGACAAAGTTACGTATCTGCAACAACTCAATGTAAAATTACCAACACCCTCAAAGTACGGGAAATAAAAATTGAGCCAAAGAAATGGAAGGAAGGAAGCAGATTGCTGGAAAAGGAAGGAGCAAGTCTAAGGCTGACTCCTCCAGAAGAATTGAGAAATAATGTGGCAAAACGGATGGTAGAATACAGGACATAGTCCACGTCCTCGAACACGATAGAGGTTGCCCCGATAGAGGCAATAGAGAAGTGCCTTGAAAATTTAAAAGGTTGGACCACTTTTCAGACACATGGAAGAAAGTACAACACAGAAGAATGTCAATGTATTATTAACCTATGGTAAGATACTGAAAAAAATGGAAAATATTAATATAAATGTACAGGTATGTTGACCTATGAGAAATATGAAAATAAAACAAACAAGGCCCAAACTGTGTTATGGTTGTGGTAAGATGCACTTCAAAAGGGACTGCTCCTTTAGGAATAAAGAATGTTTTGCTTGTGGAAAAATGGGGCTTAAACAGTCGCAGTGTTGGGTGAAAAAGAAAAGGTCAAACAGAAAAACAAATAAAGTGTTTGCAATGAAAGCAGATAGTGAAACAAAAAAACGAAAATTTGTACCAGTAAAAATTAATAATGTACACACAAGATGGCAACTAGACACATGGAGTGATATCTCAATAATAAATACTGAAACTTGGAAGACCTATGTTCAAGAAAACAACGCAAATAGCTCGTGGAGTCTCTGGATAGCAAGTTCAATTCCTGGGTGAATTGATGCCAGATGTAACATTTCATGGGAAGACGTTCAAAGCAAAGGTTTACATATCAGAAAATACCATGAATCTGTTTGGTACAGATTGGATGGAGACAGTTAATTTGTGGGATTTGCCCATAAACATTTTCTGCAATAATGTGAATACATCGCATGCCAGTTTGAACAAGGCATCTGAAAAGTTAAAAATGAAATTTAAAAAAATATATCCTGATGCTTTTTTGGAAGAACTTGGTACATGTACAAAAGTAAAAGTGAAATTCCAACTAAAAGAAAATGCCATTCCAGTTTTTAAACCAGAGAGAGCTGTGCTTTTTGTGGCACTGAATCAAGTAGAAAAAGACTTGAAAAACTTGAGAATATTGGTGTAATACAAAAATTAGAATATTCAGAATAGGCAGCACCAACTGTGTACATAAAAAAGAGAAATAACAAAATAAGGGTCTGTGCCAATTTTTCAATGTGATTAAATGAATGTCTGAAAACTTATAACTATCCATTACCAAGTCTAGAAGAGATTTTTACCAAGCTTGATGGAGGCAAATTCTTTTCTAAATTGGATTTATTGGAAGCTTATATACAGCTGCTGGTCGAAGAAGAATGTTCCAAGCTGTTAAAGATAAACACACACAAAGGGTTATGCAAGTTTAACTGACTTCCTTTTGGAATAAAAGTCACACCTGCAATTTTTTAACAGGTTATGGATACAATGTTAGCAGACTGTGAATTTGCAATTCCATACCTGGATGATATATTAATTAAAAGTGAACCTCATGATCAGCATGTCAAGCACGTAAAGTGTTTTTGAAAAAATAAGAGATTACAGTTTCACACTGAGGTAAAATGTGAATTTTTCTTACCTGAAATTAAGTATTTAGGACAAATTATCGACTGGAATGGATGATGACTGGACCCGTTGAGGGTAGACACAATTAAAGATATGCCTCCTCTGACTAATATAACAACCTTACAAGCTTTTCTAGATCTTGTGAATTACCAAATGTATATTCCAAAAATGCACAAGCTAAGAGCACCTTTAAACAATCTTTTGGAAAAAGATGTGAAATGGTGTTGGACTGACGAATGCCAAAAAGCATTTGAAAGGATTAAAAAGGTGTTAACGTCAGAGCTATCTCTAGCACATTTTGATCCAAAAGTAAAAATGATTGTAGCATTAGATGCTAGTGAGTCTGGGATAGGAGCAATAATCTTACTTAAGTTGGAAAATGGTAACATAAAGCGGTGCATATTATCTGGTAGTGGCCTGAAATTTGTAAGTGCAGAAAACCAACTACGAAAATAACTATTGAATTTTTGGATGAAATATTTGCATGTTTTAGTGTACTGGACACTATAGTGTCTGATAATGGCATGCACTTTACAGCAAAAGAGTTCAAAGATTTTTGTAAGAAACATCAAATGGAACATGTCACTACCCCACCATATCATCTGAGGTCAAATGGATTTGTGGAGAGGTTCGTAGATACGTTTAAAAGAGCACTGAGGAAAACCAGAAACGAACCATTAGTGGATAATACTGACAAAACTTTTACATGTCTATAGAATAACACCAAACCCCAACAGAGAGTTGGGTGTGTCACCCGCTGAATTAATGTTTGCCAGAAAGGTACAATCAGTAAATTGTACTAGGAAGGAAACAACAAAAACAGAAGAATACTGTTAATAATACAAACTATCTCTATATAGATGACACAATATTTTTTTAAATGTACAAATATGGAAAATAAAGTTAGGAACAAGGACGATTAACCAAATGTCTTAGTAGAGTAATATATATGGTGAAAGGGCAGATATGTGAGCATGAGACATGTAAATCAAATAAAAAAAAGATACACAGAAGGACGAAAAAGGCAGGAAGAGCCTATGGAACTACTTTATTACATATTTGATATTCTGGTGCCACAGGAAAGGGTTGAACCAGTGCGCAAGTCAACTAGAAAGAGAAAGAAGATGGAGATGGTAGAGATTGATTCTAAGCTAACAAATATACCAATTTCTTCCCAAGGAAGTAATAAAATGTATGTATGTGAGAGGAAGTAATAAAATGAAAAAAATAAATAAATAAACAAAGGGAAAGCCAATCTCAAAGGGGGGAGGTGTTGTGTGGGGAATCTGCACACTCCCATGATTGGCTAAGTGAACAATACTAGTTAGTATAAATAAGCAGAACAGTCTGGAAAGAGTGACATATGTGCAGTCATAGTGTACAGGTCGTTGCAATTATTGAATAGAGATATTGCGGAATGCTTGTTGAAGATACACAGTTGGAGAGTAATAAAAGAACATCAGGAATGTTTGATATTATAGCAGTTTAGATATAACTGACAAGTTGTACATCATATCAAAAATGAAACAAAACTGTAAGAGGGAAAATAATGATTATTTTTGGATATTTCCAGTTTATTTATATTTGAAAAGTTTCCTCTTACTTTTTTGAATTGCAAAGTCTTTGATCAGGTCCTCAAAATTAATCTTAGGTAACACATCTGCGTCTGTATTTAGTAGAGATAAAAGCATCCTGAATATCATCTTAGCTAGTTTAAAGTGATTTCTTTAGTGCCATAAACCATTTACCATTTCTGTGGTGCCCCCCTCCTTAACTTGATGCCCTAAGCCAGTGCTTATTTTGGTAAATGATTAATCCAGCACTATATATATATATGCAGCTGTGTGCTGTGTGTGTGAATGTTTATCTTACTGTCTCCTTGCCCTGACATGGTAGTAAACAAATGTCATAGTCATGCAAGAGGTGTTTCTCATTTCCAATCTGCCATGTAAACATGTATGGGCATGGTGAAATATTACTTGAGAATAAGCGAGGATTGGTAACAGGAAGGCCATCCAGCCATACAAAATATGTTCAATCCATGCAAGCAGGGAAAACTGCATGTTTCACACACACACATGTTATGTGGCCAATATTTTCAACTGAGACCTTACTACCATATCTGATTCTTCAAGTGCTTCAATTCTATGTATATACATATGTCTACTTGATTGCTGACATTTATCAATGGTTTCTCTCATCGTTTTGATAATGCCATTTTCTCTCAATAGTAACTGTTGGCATTTTTGATGACACGAGTATACTAGTAAATAAATATAAGGCAACTGATTCAGTAAATCTGCTGTTTTACATATGTTGGCAGAATACCCTTTAATACAAGATTATGACTTTCTGTTAAACTTCAAAATTAAATTAAACCAAATATTTATAGGGAGAAATTATAGGAGGGAATGATGATTAAAAAGGGAGAAAATGGCTTTTATATTGGTCATTTAATTTATAATTTTTTAAGAATGTCAAATATATTTTCAACAGTGGGTGGGTATTTGATTTTAAATGGTGATCAATAAACTATACCTTTCGAATAATTTACTCTACACCCACCCACACCTGCCACCCTCTCTCTCCCCTCATTAACCTAAACTTCCTAGCAAGCAATGTAATAGGGTAGTGATGAATTATTGCATGAAATTATTATCAAGCTAATTTCTATCGTGTGTGTACATGTGAGTGTGTAATATAGCATTATTTAAAATCATAGACTAATATTTCGCATTCATTGCCAGTCATAATTCCTTAGGTTAGTAAAACAAAGCAAAAAGCAAAGAAAAACACTGGTCTAAAGATGTGGGTATTTATACCCGTACGTTCTTGTGTTTCTAATACATATGTGTGTGTATATGCATATATACACACACACACACACATATATATATATATATATATACATACACATATATATTAAGTGTCCACTCCACTCCGTAATATATATATATATATATATATATATATGGAGGGATGCTTTAAAAAAGAAGTCTTTACATTCTGTTGTTCTTTTGATGTGTTGTGTATGTGGGACGTGGTCGATGAATTCTATACTTACATTCTTTTATTGTTTTCTTTGATGACTGTACATGTATGCATATGTCTGTTTGTCTTTGATTTTTTTTTTTCTGATTGTTGCTGCTTTATTTGAGTTGTATATTTAAGTATTTGTATATTCTACACTAATGTGGGTGTGTGAGTGTATGCATGCATGTATGTGTGTGCACATATATAGCCTTAGAGCCTTATGTGTGTTGTAAATTGCACAGATGTATGTATTTATCTACTTAAGGCTTTATTTTATTATAAAATTTTTGTTTCTGCTTTCCAATAAAATGCATGAATATCTAGTGTCTGTGTGTGCACATGTGCATGCATGGCATATGTGTGTGCATGCACATGTGTGTATGTGTAATTCTGTCTGGGCATATTTAATTTCTTCAGTGTGAATGTATGTATGAGAGAATGAGTGGAACTCTGTGTGTGCATTCAATTGTTGATTCATTGATGTGCAACAAAGCTTCTGCCTGTCTCTCTCTCTTTCTTTCAGTCACTTTCTCTGTCTTTATATCTCTCTCTCACTCTCTCTCTCTCTCTCTGTTGGATCCTTATTAAATACTTTTAGAAGGCATGATAGTTAGCTATGACGACCAGGCATAGATGAGTATTTATTGATTTGTTATTGCTCATTAGTCAGAAAGACTTGCCTTTCCAATATGTCCAGCCTCTCTGGCACCATTCTGACTCACCACAATTCTGTTGAAGATTATTTTTTTTTTTTCTTCATTTTTTAAAAATATCTCCTTTATAATCTTCTTTCATCATACTCAGTGCATTAGAAATTTTTTTTTTCATTTTATTTTTGCATTATTTCGTTTTGTGTTTAGAGGAGTTGATAAAGGGATGGTTATTGATAAACAAAAATGGTGGATAGATTTATCCTCCTCCTCCTCCTCATCATCATCATCATTGTCGTCATGGTCATTGATATTTTACATCTGAGTTTTCCATGTTAGCATGGGCTGGATGAGCATATTTAAGCAGTATTTTTACAGCTGGATGCCCTTCATGTCAACAACCATTATTTATTTTTCGAGTAAGCTATTCCATTACTCATCACATGTTGGAAAAGACAAGCCATGAGATGTATTGTTTATGGGAGTTTTAACATCATTGCTTGCACGATGTCAGTGTTAAGACAGGCAGAGCAAACTCTCCCAGATCTCTCTCTCTCCCTCGCTCTTTCACACAGACACACATACATATGCATATGATGAACTTCTGTACAGTTTCCATCTACCAAATTTCACTCAGAAAGCATTGGCTAGCTTGAGGCTATAGTAGAAGACACTTGTTGAAAATACTATGCAATGGATGCAGCCAAAAACTGTCTGGTTGTAAAGCAACCTTTGTAACCACACACTCATGCCTGCATCTGAGTAAAATGTATATTAACAATATAATGAATAAAAGAAATCTTACTACCTTCTTCTGTATACTGCTTAAACATAAAGCCTTGGCTTATTCTCTTCACCCACTAGAAATAGCAGACACTAAACTCCTTGAAATCCTGTTCTATTGAAAGGAAATATTCAATTCTCTAGTCCCAAAGCCATTACATCTGATAAATAGGACCGTATGGACACTGTTGGATCAGAAGCCCTTTTGATGATTGTTGTGAATGTTTAGCCCCAGATCAGTCTTGTGTACCTTGGACTACATTATCCAATGTATCCAATTTGTTTAAAATTGTATAGTTTGATGGAGGTTCAACTGCTATTTCTAGCAGGTTAAGCTACCACATCATACTCTCTTTCCCTGATTGGATGTTGTTATTGCTTAGCCTTATGACAGTTCAGTTGTGCAGGTATATGATACAAAAGTCATTCTGCCTATGATATTCTAAATTCTTATCAACCATGTAAAGATTCCCTTTGGTTGCTGTTGATACTGCTATTGATGATTTGGTGCATTTCTATATTCTAAAGTTATATCTGACTGATACAGATGATAAATGGCAACAAGGAAGAGAAAACCTTGGTGAAATCCCCTTATGTTTAATGACATTACACATACTGTCAATTCCTTTTGCATCAGTGACCCTTGAAATGTTTGTGCTGTTTAATATCATTTACTTCCTATTCAAAAACCACCTCAATTTATGCTGGCAAGGATAATCTTAAACACAGATGTTGACACTTACATAATAGTTTTACACGTACACACATATGCACACACACACACTCACACACTCATTGCCACTTAGATCTAATTATAGTGACAAATATTTTCCTTCTGAGATAAATACATACATTTATGAAAACATTTACACGAGTTTATGTATGTCCAAATATCCAACTGAATATGTATCCATATTGTGATGTACAAATGCCCCTTTCCTCCTCATAAAAATATCATTTTGTCTCAGCTTTGGTTTTATTTATTATCTTTTTACTCTGCTTTTCAGTTGTAGCTGTTTTAATTTATACATGTATTGGAATTCTTTATTGTATTGTTTGATTGCTTACTTTAATCTGTATGTGTGTGTATGTGTTTTGATATGAAAGCTTTTTTTTTTTTTGAAAATGTATGATTACAAAACTAAGTGTTGTTCAACAGAATTACTCAACATTATATCTATAATCAGAATGTACTTTTATGGAATATCTTCCTCTGAGTGCCTTATATTTTCTGCAGTATTATTTCCCTAATTTGACTAAATGAACCAACCAAGTTATAGAATTTGCTTAGTTCAGAACACAGTGAACTGGTTTAAATCCAATTACTGGTTACAATGCTATTTTTATTTAATATTACATGGGCAACACATACATTAACTGTCTGTCAGTACAAATGCTCTTGCAATACAAAAAAGTAATCTCTGTATTTGCTCAACTTGCTAGAATGGCAACCAAATTCCTTACCATCTTTAAAAAAAAGGACATATATGAAAGACTGGAAGGTCTTTGATCATACAAATCTGCTCAGTCAGAGCTTACCTGGAGGCTTCAGTTATTTATTTCTTGCCTCACTAAGTAGTGTATTTTTAATAAAGAAAATATATAAATGAAGTATAACTTATGCAAGCAAGACAAGCTTTTTAGCTGTTGTTGCAATGTGCAATGGAATACATTGGACAAATATAACTAAATGTCTTTTTTTCATCCTTCTATGAATAGAATAAACTCTGAGATTAAAATAAAATGTCTTTACAAATGTCTAATACTGTATATTTGGCAACAATGGTTAAATGCTGCTTGCATTAAGTATACCTTATTGCTTCATTATGCATTTGCTATTCTTGCATTATAACCACCTGACACACCATCTAATCCATTAAAATGTAATGTCAGTGCCTTTATAACCATGGAACAAATGTCATTTCTACAGTTGTGATCAGATAGACATGAAGTGGTTGCATCAGAAGAAAAGCCAAAACTCATATTCATTTCTTTCAGTCTATATTTCGTTGGCAGGAAGATGAATCACTGCTGCCTCTCGCATTTTAGTGTCCATTATTGACAAGACCAAACAAGGCCAAAATCATGTGGTCGAGGGGTTTTGGTGTTGGAGGTAGTGAGAATTTATCTCCTCACTAGGGGGCATTTTGCATCAAAAAGCCCAATGTGAGAGTTTCTCTTATGGAAGCTACCACAGTATAGCTTGTTCTAGTAGCACATCCATGTTTAGTGGGGCTAAATATTACCCCTAGGTTAATTTATGTTCCCTCTGTCACTAAAATATATATATTTCTTTTATCATCCATTCTGTACAATATGGAGTATTAGTTCTTTTCCACACTCATTATGTTCCCTTTATGCAATCCTTTTCCATTTCTGGAAGAAATGGACACTGTGACTGGGATGCATAACATTCTGTCAGCACTGCATAGCTGAATTTGAGAGGGACTGGGGAGAGAAAGGGAAGTGGGTGCAATAAATCTCAAAACTTAACTGATACTTATCAACTCCATACAGATAAGCCAAAAGTTGAATTTTGTTAGATTTAGGCTCAAAATGCAAAGTGCTGCAATATTCACTTCAAGATATTTGTGCCAATCAACATAAGTATTTACTATGGAGAAAAAACAACATGCTATTTATTGTTGTTCATTAGATGTCTGTCAGCTATGAGATCAACTGGATCTCTAATCAAAGGTATTCCAGTTGTGGTGATCCCACTTTTAAGTTAATGATTACAAAATAGAAATTTTCCAATTAGTCTGTTTTTTTTTTAAAGTGATAAGGATGTCATTTTGAGGAATATTTGGCTGCTATTTCTAGCAGTTTGAGCAATTGCTTAGAAGCTATTTTGTTGATTTGATGCACTTGTGAATTATGGTGGTGGTGGTGATGGTGGCACTGGTTGCTATGGAAGGGTGTTTGTATGTATGAGTGCTTGCTCCTTAAAATATCTAATAATAGGTCAACCCATAATGCTAAATATTCTTGTAACATTGTGTCTTATCTAGGAAAAAATATAGGCAGATATAACTGAAAGTTCTTTGCATGTGTGTATTGATGGATATCTCCTTAGGAATAGTCTTTAGTCCCAGATTGTTACTATTTCAGTCAAAATTATAAATGTCACAGACTGAATTCTTTTAGCCTGCTCAACCAAGAATGCTTTAATGCTTTCCTTCCTACGAATATCACCAAAAGAGAAATATTTTTCATTCAGGAGCTGTGTATACATTGACATATTTTCTTTGAATTCCATCCATTTCACTGGGGGTAACACTAAAACACCATTCTCTTTTAACACTACACTGAGACAAAAAAAAACTGTTACAAAAAGATTTTCTTTCTAATTTTGATTTTGATGGAATCTGAACTACTGTTGAAATATTGCTACACATGCCTAGTCTTTCATTTCACTTGTCAATCACCATTTATTTATTTTTCATGTGATAGTTTCTGTATGTGCTGTTTGGCTTTATTTCTTTGTAATATATATATATATATATATATATATATATATATATATGCAAAATCAAAATAAAATTTAACTGAAAGGAAATTCAAAGACAAATATCAACATTGTGAGACATACAACCAGTAGTTACATTGCTGGGTTATAAACCAAAATATATATGACATTGCATATGTTGAGTTCCTTCATTTCAGATGTGTTAACCTTTGCTAAAGTTTGTTTTATGCTACAGCTGTGATATTGAGAAAATTGTTGTGTGTAGTTACATATAAAATGTTTGGTATCTTTCTAAAATTGACAATTTACAATTTGGAACTGAAATCATTCTTGTCCGTCTGATTATATGAAAGTGTGTATGTGTGTGTATATTTATATTATCAGTTAGTTGTCAATATGTCAAAAGAAAAGAACACTCTATGTGTATATATTTTTATTTATCATCAAGTAGTATATTACCAGTTATAGCATATAGCTTGTCAGATTTTGACCATTGGTTTCAAGCCAACTGTTGCAATAGGCAATATTGACAATTTAGCCATGCTGGTTGGAAGTGCATAACCTCTTTTATGCTGAAAAATATATATATATAGGTGCAGGCATGGCTGTGTGGTAAGAAGCTTGTTTTCCAATCACATGGTTCTGGGTTCAGTTCCACTGCATGGCACCTTGGGCAAGTGTCTGCTACTATAGCCTCGAGCTGACCATATCCTTGTGAGTGGATTTGGTAAACAGAAACTAAAAGAAACTTGTCATGTGTATGTATGTGTGTGTGTGTGTGTCTGTGTTTGTCCCCCCACCATCGATTGAAAACCAATGTCGGTGTGTTTACATTCCTATAATGTAGCGGTTTGGCAAAAGAGACTGATAAAATAAGTACTAGGCTTACAAAGAATAAGTCCTGGGGTCGATTTGTTCAACTGAAGGCAGTGCTCTAGCATGGCTGCAGTCAAATGACTGAAACAAATAAAAGAATAAGCTCTGAATGGTTCAGTGTTGAAAAGAAATGTAATGAAACATAGTGAAAAATTATAGCATCTTTTGTGGTGGGTGGGGAATGAGTTATTTCTCATGGGTTTATGTTAGCTTGTTAGTTGTGTGTGTGTGTGTGTGTGTGTGTGTGTGTGTGTGTGTGTGTGTGTCTACATATGTTTCCTAATCCAAAAATGGACACAATCATATCACTAAAATGAATTTCCACTCATGAGAACAGCATTTACTTTTCACTCTACCCTTATTGAAGAATCTACTATGCTATTCTTTCCATTAGTGATTGTTGGTATTTATCACCCTGTCAGTCTTGTTTAAGCTCACATGTGATTTTAGGCATTCCAGCTATGACCATCATTTTGTATGCCACTTACTTGTCTAAAAATAGCAGAATGTGATCTGAAGGATTTGGCTGTTATTTCTTGCAGATTGAGTGATCATTTAGAAAACCTCTCATTCAGAGGATATAATGACTTTGAACCCAAAGCAGTGAACTTCCAAATAAATATGTCAAACATCCAGTAAACTTAAAATCTCATTCACAAATTGCCTCTCTCATTTTTGTGAATCTAGAGTGCACCGTATGACTCCTACATTTAAGATTTGATCAATAGGACTATGGGCTTGATATATCCAATTATTAATTCAATAAATGTTTGAATGTGAGTCTATCAAGACAACAATTGAACTATTCAACAAAATATAGCCTCAGTAGTATAATTATTAATCTCAGTTCTCAACTCAAGCATACACATACACTTATTTAGTACACCAGCCGAGAACAAAGAAAGACGCAATTCTTGTATTACTGTAGAATGAAACCCAGGTTGTCAATAGCAAACACAACTATTGAATTTTTCAAAATAATCCTATTCGTTCAGTTATTTACTCCTGTAGCTAGATAGTCTTTTTTATCCTTCTGCTGGATATATGTTGACATTTTTATTTTCCATTTAAAAAAAAGAATAAATTTAATTTAACAGGTCTTTAGTTATTCTAATGTTGTTAATAGATTAACGATAGATTATGTTAACATATTAATTTGTGGGCTTGTGCTATTTAAGATTAAGTATTATTTTCCACCAAGTCCACTTTATTATATGTAACACGTATCTATCCTTTGAAAATATCCCATTATTTTATTTGGTTATCTATTTAAATACTGTAGATTTTATCTGCAATATTGACATTGAGTGATTCATATGAATGTATAATGTGGACAATGGACCAATTGTATGAGAGGTTTGTTTTTGATACAAAACTACATACATATGTGTGTGCACATCTGTGTGTGTGTAAAGAAAATTGCAAAATTCTAACAAAGTTTACTTAAAATGAATTGTAGCATAATATGACAAAGAATATAAAAAAATAGTTTGTTCAATTCTAGTTAATTAATTCCCAAATCTGTATGTTCATATATGACACTTGCTTGTGAAACAGAAATTAACTGTTTCAAGTAAGGCAATATTTTGGCATGGCCAGATATGTTTTTGCAGGAGATTGAAAATATAACTATTGTATGACATCAAAACAAGAGCATGCATGCACACACACACACACATGCATGCACACACATGCATGCTTGTACACATGCACCCAGACACACATGGTAGGCTTCTTTCAGTTTTCTATCTATCAAATCTACCTACAAAGCTTTGATCAATTCAGCTAAAGTCCTACACAGTTGGAATGAACCCAAAACCATGTGGTTGAGAAGTTTTCTAACCATAGAGCTTTTGTTGGGTTTTTTAATGCTAGCAAAGATGGCATGCACTTGATTAAATTTTAACATTTGCCTAGAAGCACCTATTTTGTGGGTAAGTGACACAGCACCATAACATGATAGTCAGCTACCCAAACTACCCAGTTTTCCACAAAATCTAAATTGTGACTTAAAATGGGAACTTCAGAATGTTCATTATTTTGTCAGCTTCATAAGGGAATGAAAATGAAATACTTTCAAAAATAGGCTAATGCTTTAAGAGCCAATTGCTTTTGATTTTTGACAATTCAGCTCTAGAAATTAATTCATCTCATATTCAGTGGTGGTAGTGATGGTGGTGTTGTTTTTACTTATTGTTGCAATTTACCTCAGGTTTGTCATGGCCTTTTTTTTTTTACTTTTAATTCTGGCATAGTGTATCTTGGACCACATTAACCAATGTGTCTATCCTTTTCCTAAGATGATAACATGTAATTTGTGGGTGGCACTGCTACTGCTATTTCCAGCAGGTCAAATGACATTGTGGAGACTCTGTATTATGGTTGTATAGAGATAGAATAGAAGAATGCATAAGATATTAGACCAACTGCTCATAGGCCATGATTTCAAAATGTTTGTTCAAAATGTATTTTCTTGTAACTTTGGTCAAGACACTATTTTATTTGGTTGCTATGAGAAATAGATTATAAATCACCTGAGAATGTTAGCTGTGACAAATTGGTTTCCTCTCCATGATGAGATTTATCTTTTCATCTGCTAACACACTGAATTGTGCTTTTCTTTGATACCTAACTAAAGTGAATTTTATTGTTACTGCTGAGTATCCTGATTATGAATACAAGACAGTGCCAGTGACAAGATAAATGGATATAATCATGTCCATTGAATTGATGATGGTGGTAGTAGAGATGGATTGCCTAGTTGTCAGGACACTAGGTAATAAACAGAAAGATTAGATCTACTTACACTGTTTATGATTTTGTTTTGTCTTCACAATCATGTCACTTAACTCTCCAACAACAACAAAGGTCCTCTTAACTGTAAGTACCTCAGAGTAGTTGAACTCTCTGCCTTTAATGAATACAGCATTGTATGATTTGTAAGTGTTTCATCAGATTGTAGTGTTGAATTCATCTCTCTCTCTCTCTCTCTCTCTCTCTCTCTCTCTCTCTCTCCTCTCTCTCTCTCTCTCTCTCCTCACCCCCACCAAGAAATAGTACCCTTCTGCAGAGGAAATGGAATTGCAACCTATTCCTGTAAAAAGGAAATGCTGGAAGAATCTAGTGATATCATGGCAAAAATATTAGAGCCAATGGCAAAAGTATTTGCGATCAGAAATTTTGTAATAATGATGTAAGAAAATGCAGAGCTTATGATAAAAATCCAAGTACAAATTATTGATGTGAAAAGTGATTTATTTGATGAAGAAAACAAATAAATCAAAGAAAACATTTCTAAATCTAGCATTTTGACTGTAGAATTAGATATCAGTTAGTATTGTTAGATAGAATAAAATTATATTACAGCATAATTCTATCTTCCTTTTAATTATTTTCCATGGCTTAGTCGGAAGAGCACCTATAATCTTTTTGTGACACCCTCAAGACTGTTGGGGTAAAAGGAAGAGTTGTCTTCAGACCAGAGAACTATACTGAATGCCTGCAACCAAGTTGATTCTGCTAAAGGCACCTAAAAGCTAGGCAGTGGTGTTAAACCTGGGAAATGGAGTGGAAGTGGAATTGGAATAGTAATGTCCCTATTTTGGTTCCATTCTTAATACTGTAACTATTACTGTATGCTACTATGATTTTTTTCCTTGGTTATATTAGTAGCAATACTATTTTCTCTGGATAAAGATCCTCCATATGCATAAATCTAAAATTTCCTTATACCTATAATTAACATACATCTCTGTTTTGTGTGTGTGTGTGAGAGAGAGAGAGAGAGAGGGGGGAGTGTGTGTGTGTGTGTGTGTGCATATGTATGAATATGTGTGAATATGTGTGTATGTATTAGTTGTTCATATCTAAAATGTTGATGCCTTGATAAAGTTTAGAAACTGACATTGCCATGATGTCTCATATTCGAACTGTCCGCTTTTAGATTGTTAGCTTCACGGGAGCATTAAGTTATGGAAAGAAGTAGGAAATGTAAAATGTTTGTGTGTGTTTCATTTGTCTAGTAGTTCACTTATTTGTTTATATATTTATTTGCTTATTTATTCTTATATCCAAAGGATTACATCCATTTCAAAAACACTATGTTAATAGTACAACTATTTAACACATTTCTGTATTTTCAGATGGCTGTGAATGTTGTTTGTTGTTAGTTTTGGTTGAAGAGTGTGTGTGCCTGTGTGTCTGTCTATCTGTATGTTTATGTGCATGTGTATTATATCTATGTATTTGTGTATGCTTGTATGCATACGTGTATAAACACATACAGGCATATATGTTTGGGAAGAGAGAGAGAGAAAGAAAGAGATAAATTGAGCTATATCATTACATAGATTGTATCTGTTGTAGTCACATTCTCACACATGTATTCATTTTTAGAGATCCAGATGTGGAGTAAACAACATATGAAAATAAAAGAAGCACTTAGTTCTTGTTGATTTTTTTTTCTAATTTCTTAAATAATATTTCAGCTAGTTTTGTTGTAAAGTATTTTTGATAAAACAGTATCATGTATTATTCAGTCACAGAAGTAAAGATAATGGAGGAGAGGGTTTAAGAATGAAGGAATAGTGGAACTGTTAAAACTTTTATCAGTTAATAAATGATCTATTTCTTCCAGCAGAGTGTATGCTTGACGAAATGGTTAAATAGTTCACTATGCAATGTTAAGGTTCAAGGTTTGATCCCACTGAGAGGTATTTTGGAAAAGTGTTTTCTATCAAGCCTTGTGAACAAAGTGAAGGCACATGGCTCAGTGGTTAGAGCATCAGGCTCACAATCATGAAGTAGTGAATTTGTCTCCTGGACCAGGCTGTGTGTTGTGTTCTTGAGCAAGATACTTCATTTGATGTTGTTCCAGTTCACTCAGCTATAGAAATGAGTTGCAACATCACTGGTGCCAAGCTGTATTGGCTTTTGCCTTTCTCTTGGATAACATTGGTGGCATGGAGAAGGGAGTTTGGTATGCATGGGTGACTGCTGGTTTCCATAAACAACCTTGCCCGGACTTGTGCCTCAGAGGGCAACTTTTTAGGTACAATCCCATGGTCTTTCTTGACTGAAGTGGATCTTTACCCTTACCCTGTGAACAAAACTGTTCTACAGATAAAGCATACCTTTTTTTTTTTAATTCAAAAGGTCTTATCACTCACTGTGTTATACAGATTATGTCTATATTAAGGGTACATGTCTCTGGAGAATAACTTAGTCATATATCATTATTTAATGAGTAAGTAGTTCTGTTGATTGGACAACTGACAAGTTCCATTTATTTCTTCCAGTTTGGTAGGAAGGTTTTATTGGCTTCAATTTAAATCAGTTGGTTGTTTTGAATCTGTTATCATACTGTCCTAAGAACATTATTCCTACTTCACAAAGGATTTGACAGCATAGTGAGAAATTTATGAATTGCTGTTATTTACATTTTCTCAATACTTATTTCAAGTCATAAAAACTGTTGATGTTGGTAATGATGATGTTATTTTGAAGATCATTCAAAAGGAATTTTATAATTCACATATTGCTAGCATTTTATTATGTATATATAAAAAAAAAGAGTGGTATGATGAATCGAATCAGCTTTGATACATAGATTACTAGTTTTTATTTTATTGAATAAATGGCATAAAAAGAGAAACATTTGATTGTGATATTTTGATTTGAGAATATATTAATTGGTAGGAATTTTGATTTACTAAGAAGATTCTGAATATAATAAGACAGCTAGCTAGTAAATATGCTTCAGTATTAAGTTAAATATTTTATTTGCTAAACATCTGCTACCCAAAGATCTGTAAGTTAATTTTCCCTGCCTTATTACTACTATATGACAGATTCTTAAGATTCTTACCTCCTGGGCTTTATGGTTCCACTGTTTTCCTCTGATATAAAATCACCAACCACTGTGCATCTAATCTTAGAACACAATTTTCTCAAATCCAACAGTTAATCCTTTTCTAATTCACAAGGACCCATTAGGAGTTTATCTTATCTCTGGTTAAGTAGATGAGAGATGACTCATTCATTGGTTAGCACACAGATCTATTTCAGGTAACCTTTTCCATCAGAACTAGATCCTTTTAAATACAAGCAATATTCATTAATTCTATGTTGCAATGTTGTTTGTAATTTTCCCTCAAATGTTACCTACTTAGAGTTGGTGAACTTAGCTTCTAATCTGTGATTATGAGTCAGTTATAGTGAGGATAAGTGAGAAAGACATGAACATCTTCAAACCCATATATTTTCTCCTTGGGTGTCATGGTTATCTCTATAGATAACAAATCAGTGCTGGCTATAATTTCTATAGTAAACCTATAAAGATAACCTTAACAAGTGATTTAATAGCACTGCTAACACAGTAGAACACTGTATTGACTTATAAAAGCATTTAATAGTCTTTCTAGTATATTATGGTTACATAACAAAATATGGTGTCTCTACTAGTCATTAGGTGCCATGGATTTCACACTTCACCAGAGAAGTAAACACTGCAGTTCATTCTCTCTAAAAAAAATTTTATTTCATTCATCACCAATAGATGTGTTTTGATCTTTGGTAATAATTTCTATTTTCATATATTGTACAGCAATAAAATTTTCATTTGAAATGAATATTAATTTTTTTTTCTTTTTACTTTTACAGGTAAGTTGGAGTTTGATGTTATTTTATTACATGCAAGGAAAGGTAATTTTTATGCAATACTTATTTTTTACTTTTTGAATATATAACATTCAGTATAAAGTTTGATATCTTGTTACAAATGTATAACTACATTTAACTAATTTAATTTTCAAGTGTGCATGCATGACAAAAGATCTAGTTACCTCACTCTGTCATTTTGTTTTTTGAATATCACAAAAGACCTTTCTCA
>NC_043000.1:59612059-59769559 GCF_006345805.1 Octopus sinensis | reverse complement strand
GTTGAAGTCAATGGTGATTTTATTGAATAAATTTACTCTTTAGTATTTCAAGATATTGTTATGTAATTTAGGTAAATGTATCCGTTAAAATGAGATGTCAGTATTATTTTCATTTTTGTGTAATTTAGATGGCAGTTTATTCACTCTGTGTGTGTATGTATAAACACACACTTGCATGCATGCATGCACACATTCTATGCACACACACACACACCGAAAGTAATGCATAAGTAGGCTTCACTTTTTTATGAACTGGCATGTCATACATAGCATGTATGTTGGTGGAATACCTAATCCCTTATACAAAGAGACTTCTCAACATAGTCTCGGTTACAAGTGATGCATTTGTGCCATCACTGAACCCCTATCTGAAATTCACTTTGAAAAGATTCAGGTATGCACTGTTGTACCTACTTCTTCACAGCTGCTTTCATTTCATCTGTGTCATGAAATCATAGTCCATGAAGACTGTCCTTCATTGGACTGAACAGGTGAAAATCAGACAGTGCCAGATCTGAGTTGTGTAGTGAACAGGGTATCACTGACCATCATAGTTTGCAGAGTGCCTGATTTATTGCTAAAGATGTGTGTGGTTGCACATTGTATGGTGAATGTAGATCGTTTTCAGATTCTTATTCAGTTTCTCCTTCTTCCTGGTTTTTCTAAGCTTTTTGAATATCTCAGTGTATTTCTGGCTGTTCATGATACAGCCACATTCCAGAAAAATCAAAGAGAAGGATGCTCTTATCATCTCCAGAAACAGTCACCATTACTTTCTGTGTTCTTGAACTTCTTAGGCCTTGCATAAGAGGTATGACATCATTCTATGGCCTGAGCCTTCATTTCTTGGTCATAAAGATATACCTGTTTTGTTTTGTTCCCTGTCATTTGATCAGGTTGAAAAAATAAAGGGGGTCTTCATTGGCTTCAAATGTTTCCAGCAGATTGGAGTGAACGTCTCTCTATCTCTTTCAAATCAGGTGTCAACTGCCAAGCTATCCACTTTGCACATACTTTCTGATACTCCAAAGTCTTCCATCATCTGTAATGCTTTGTGACGACAATCTAGTTGATCAACCAGCTCTGGGTTGTGTCTTATCTGCCTGTGCAAATCAATTTGTTCCCTTGCTGGTGATTCATATAAACAGTCACAATTGATGCACTCCTACTTCATGATTTGTCTTCAATGCTGCTTTTCCTTTCTTTAAACTTCATCCATCTATGCACATTGCTCATGATAATAGTGTCATCTCCATAAACAACCTGTATCCTTCTGTGAATGTCAGACAGCCAGTACTCCTTCCTGAAGAACTCAATAGTACATTGCCTGCAGCTGTGTAATACCTAAATTTTTTTCAGTAATTCTAATTTACTCTGCTGTGCATAGCACACATGTGCATGCGTACACACACACACACACACACACACACACACACACACACACACACATCAAGTTACTTTATATAAACTGATGGCAGAATTTATTATGTATGCAAAATATCCTGCTATCTGTATTCTGTTTGTGACTTTTTAAAGTGTACTAGAGCCAATTCCTTGCTTCAGTCCCAGCAGACTACCAGAGCCCGATCTGCAGCAGAACCCTCCAAGCACTCATTGGTCTGATCAGCCACAGCCAGACACACTATACCCTATCTTTTCCTGTGTAATGTCTTGGTCATCATCAATAATGAATGAACTAATAATAATAATAAGGGACCTTTTGAGCAGGATGGGCTATTAAACTTGGAAATTCTAACTGGGCCCCATCTGCAAGGTCGTGCACTGTTTATCTTGATATGAGATCACCATGTTGCACACTTATGGTTGTGATGCATGTGCCTAGTGTACCCTTATCAGATGGGTAGTCATGATGGGTATATTGGGCTTCGTATATTTGTAGTCCAGTATCACTTCGATGGCATGCACTGCTCTCTCACTCAGTAATAATAATAATCTTTTCTACAATAAGCACAATGCCTGAAATTTGTGGAGAGGGGATAAGTTGATCACATCAACTGCAGTACTTCACCAGTACTTAATTTATTGACTCTGAAAGGATGAAAGGCAAAGTTGAACTCAGCAGAATTTGGACTCAGAACACAAAGATAGGTGAAATACCGCTAGGCATTTTGCCCAGCATGCTAATTATTTTGCCAGCTTGCAACCTTAATAATAATAATGATAATAATAATAATAATAATAAATACCCTGATGCAGTACCAGACAGTGGCTCTCATGGCTTCTGATCTTAACTGGTTGGAAGTGTTATTATGTTCATTGTTTTGTCTTGATATGAAAGATGGGTTACAGCAAATATTCTGCTCAATACCACAGCTTTGCTTGTCAGTTGTTTGACCATAACCAGTTGAACATGTCCCATAGTGGCTGATGATATGTGCATCTCAGATCATGAGCAGAAGTAGTGGGTGAGCATCATAGCCATGTGTTGAGAGGAATTCTTTGAGGTTTGGATAAATCATCTTTGGAAACATGGGTGTTTCTTTCAACATCCCTAAACAACCCTTTTTCAGGGACCTTTTGAGCAGGATGAGCAACTCAACCCGAAGAAAATTCTAACTGGGCCCCACCTGCAAGGTCATGCACTGTTTATCTTGATATGAGATCACCATGTCATGCACATATGGTTGTGATGCATGTGCCTGGTGTACTCTTATCAGATGGGAAGTCATGATGGGTATACTGGGCTTTGTATATTTGTATCCCAGTGTCACTTTGATGGCATCCACTGCTCTCTCTCTCAATAATAGTGTGTGTGTGTATTTATCCTTGGAAACTAATGATCCAATGTTTAGTTGTGCATTCAGCTAAGATCTTTGAATTGTGTTTTTTATTGTATAACAAGGTTTAAAATTTCCAGCTATACTTGAAAGCTTACTAATTTGGCTAGAATACATCACTGTTATTATTTTCTATAACTACTACATTGGTTCATTGCATCCTCTTCTTTATTAAAAAGTTGGGTATTAGTCGATGTAGATCTAGCTGTTATTTCTAGCAGGCTGAACAAAAGTATAGAGTTTGTTTTGGTTGAAACCAAAGCAATATGGTATAGCATGTTGCAAAATCTTAGCTTTGCTACAATAAAATGGGTAAATATTTAGTAAACAACAATTAAAAAATTGATCTGAGAGCTATATTTCTTAGCTGAAATTTAATTAATAAAGAACAATTTTCTTGTATTTTGTTTTGTGGGAACAAAGTAAAAATTTAAGAGTAACTATTATGTGCTTTTATTTATTCACAAGTGAGTTCTTTCAGATTTAATGTATTCAATTGTAGCTACTTTTGTGAGATAAGGGTCCTGGACTGATTTTTTGCTTGTTTTTTTCATGTTAGACCAGCTTTTACATCAAAAGAGCAACACTTAGATTTTAAAGTGACATTGGCCTAAATATATTTCTTGAAAAATAAGTTATATTGCCTCTTTTTTGTTCTTTTTTCCCTTTTTTCAATATTTTCTGTTGCTTTATTTTTATAGTTTTTTTTTTATCTTTTATTGTCTCTTTCTAACTTATCAACCAACCTATTTGTTGGCATGACAGTTTCTTACTAATCTCATTAACATGAATTTTTATTTATTTTTTTTCTTCTCAATTACCTACTCTGACTTCATCTTAAAAGCTATTAGAATTAATTGCAGCACTGAATTTCTGAAGTTATTTTTTCCTTTTTATTGTTTGACAGCTGGTTGTCATTTCCCCATTGCTTTGGTAGCATATAACTATTCTATGAAGATTCTACTTGTTCTAGTTTTATTCTCTTTTAATATAAATCCCATAGTTTACTTAACTTTGGGTACCAAGACAGTTGAACAAAAACCATCAAAGATGATTCTAACCACCTGCTTTTATCTCTTAGCATCATGCCTTCACAGAAAGGGATTTTGCAAATACCCTGTCAAATAGCAGCTAATTTTGCTCAGTGGTTTATTATTCATATTTTCTTATGCTATCCCATCCAGTATGTTCCAGCTTTTAGATATTTGTGGGGATTAGTGCAATACTTATATTGAGACCTACTAGATATTCATATTTTTTATTCTCTCATAATAACCTTTTTACTCCCACATTTTTGATTTTGCTTAAAATTCAAGCCTACATGTATAAATTAGATATATATATATATATACACAGTATAATAATAATAATAATAATAATGAAATTATTGTATACAGTGCTCAGGTGCACCACAACTTGTCAAAAGTGCATATAAAGAATATGCAGTAATGTACAAATGTCTGGAAAGGGAACAGTGTATGAGTCAGATACATGCTTGCGTGTGCATGGAGGGGAGAAAATCAGGTGTAGTTTTGGCGAATCTCGGGAAGCATGGAAGTTTTGAAGGATGCAGTATATGCTAGAAAACTGAAGATAGAATTTAAAATAGTTTATCTACAGTTTTTAAACCTTTTTGCTGCTGAATTGTAAATAAACTTAACTACCTCTTCTTATTATCTTCCTGTATTGGAAAATAAAAGAGATTATCCTGGCATGTTTCGCTGTTAGCTGAACACTCATTGGAGAACAAGTACCTACCTCATTCCTCTCTTCACAAAAATATTTAAATCAAATGTAAACTAAAAGTTGCCTAAATATTCATACTGTGTGTTTGTCAGAAGCATAATTGAATAGTAAATATTGATGCACAACACAGTATGTATTTGAAAATTTAAGATAAATTTGTAGTTAGACTACAGCTTTTAAACATTTTGCTGTGGGAATTTAAACAGATGTGAGTACATTTATTCTCTTCAAACACAGAAAACTAAGAGGTTGTCTTGACATCATTCTGTATGATCTTTATCAGCCACTCACCAAACTATCTATTCAAAGTTATATAGGCTATGGTACAACCACACCTGTTGTTTGCATTTCCTGTCTGGAAATCCCCATCTTGTCCAGAATATTGATCTGCTGGAAGCTATCCAGAGATGTGCAACCAGGCAAAAATCCTCAGTCAGTCACTTACCATAACTTGAACATATTGGTTTTCTGGGCATTGACACAAAAATTCTGACATCTAGCACTTGACTTGGTAAGCACCAACTTTCCATCAGTAACTTTGGCCAGTTTATTGAATTCAGTATCTTTATCAGCCATGGACATGCTTATAAAATTAAAAAAAAAAAAAAAAAAAGGCACAGCACCCATGACTTTCTGCAACATATTTTTATGGTCATAATTGTTGAAGCATGGAATAAACTGCCCGGATTCATTTTTAACTGACAGGGCACTGGTTCCAGAAATTCTACCTATATACCCTTATTCTTTATAATTTTTAATATTCACTTTTTCTCTGTTTTTGCTTTATTCGGTGTGCTATACCCTATACTTCTAACTTTTGTTGCTGTCATTCTTTACTTATATATCTACACTCTGCTCTTTTAACTTTTTCTGACAAGTAGAAGTGCACTGAGCACTGTATACAAGAAGCTCATCACATTATCTGGGCATGTGTGTGTGTGTGTGTGCGCATACACATGCACATACACACACATGCAGACATGTATATACACACACACACACCTCTATTTTGTAGAAAGTCTCTCCTGCAAAACTACTTTGAAAGTGTGTCTGCAATTTAAAAATTGGCAGAATATGAAATATCTTTGTCAATATTTACAGGTGGCTTTAAATAAATGAAAATAATAAAACAAATGAAAAAAATAAGAGCAATATCTTGATACACCTGATCATACGGCTACCCAGTAATTCTTTTATATAAGATATGATAGGCGTTACACTATTTTGGTCTTTGAGAAAAAGCACTCTTGTGTCAAAGTTAAAACCATTAAATCTGGAATTGCTCTTTATACCTATGGGTGGAGTAAGTGTTTACTTTTCCAAATAATGACAACAAAGGCACTATTTGTACTAATGGACTGGAGTGTGGTTTCGCTGGATAAATGCCTTTTGTTGATATTGTATTTACTAAGTGGTGGCTACTGTCTGTCGGAAAGAAATATTATTTGATTTTAAGTTATAGAATGTTCTGGGTGTTATTGTTAGTGAAAGAACAAGTTTTTACTTTAAAAAATAAGATAGATACATTCATCACTGGAAAATTCAGTAGTTTGTATTTTAAGATAATTTTTTACCCTTGATTGTCTAAATGAAAGAAATACATTGAAATAGTTAAATTTACATGAAATTCAATAGGATTGGTTTCTCACTGTTGTTTCAATGTCAACAAATTTTGGGGGGATTTTTATTATTATTATTATTATTATTATTAACAACAGCAACAACATACCAAGCAAAATGCTTAGTGGTATTTCATCCATCTTTATGCTCTGGGTTCAAATTCCACCAAGGTTGGCTTTGCCTTTCATCCTTTTTGGAATCAGTTTGCACACTGGGGGTGATAAAATCAACTAGCTCCCCCACCCCAAAAAGTTTCAGGCTTTGAACTTATAGTAAAAGGGATTATTATTATGAGGCCGTGGATTTCTATGGTGGATGTCTGTGTGATAGAGGCAATCCAGTAAATTCCTGATATTTATTTTAACTTCAACTTCTCTAGATAGTTGAACAGTCAAGTTAACCCCATTATATTAGAATTCAGATGTAAAAGACAAACCAAAACAGTGTAGACCATTCAATTCAAAGCTCTAACATTTCTACCACTGCACCACATGAAATCCTGGCAGCAACAGCAGTAAAGTTTCCTGATATTGATTACTACGAAAATAAATCTAAACAAATATGAAAAAAATCCAAATATCCAAAAGAATTATTTTATATTAATATATTACATAAACCATGGTAGTCTTAAAAATAGTCTACAATAAAAATCTAAAAGTAAAAAATATACAGAATATAATTAAAATTATACAACCTTTAAATATATAAATAAACTTACTCTCTCTCTCTCTAGTGAGAGAGGGAAGGAGTTGTCCTACATGGTGGTCTGTTGATATGAACAGTATGTTAAATAAAAATAAGCTTTTCATGGCCCAGTGACTATGTTGCTGGACTACTGGTGTATAAAATCTTAATCTCAGGCACCATCCTTGTGGTGTATTCATTGTTAAAATCATATTACTTACATCAAATTAGTCCTACTCTTATTTCATACCTGAAAGGCACTCAGCCTGTAAAATAAGTGCTGAAGCATTTTCTTTACACTAAGATCAAAAAAAAAAAGAAGTAAAGGAAAGTTTAAGAGGTCATGGGCCAATAGGTTTTGGGGATCTGATGATATACCATAAAGCTAAACCCTTTATGGGCAGGAAACCTAAGGTGATCCCGTAAACTGGCCTTCCCTATTTTTAATTAGTATATATATATATATATATATATAAAAGGTTAAACAAGAGTACTCACACGCTAGAAAACAACTTCTTCCCAAAAATAGGTAACATCCTGATAACAGATTTCATAATGAAATACAAAAACTGTATATATGTATACATATAAAAAGGTCCAACTTACACAGAATACAAATGATATAGAGAATTAAAGGACTTGTAATACTATTCCTCATTAATATACTTTATATATTGATCTGTCTAACTTGCTTTCTCAGCATTTACTTCTATGCCAACTCAAGTTTAAATTTCTTGAGCGCTACTAAGTGTATTCTTTACAGAGAATATCTGGATCTCATCTATGAACTACATTCTTTCTTTCCTTCCTGAGCATCCAATAACACTATACTTGTTCCACATCCTCGCATTGTTGTGTTTTCTCTTTGTGTTTTCCTGTTTGGATTAACTATATATATATATATTATATATATATATATATATATATATATATATATATATATATATATATATATATACATATATATGTGCATACAATGAACTTCCACACAGTTCCCATCCTTCAGTTTTACATGAGGACATAGTATAAACCTGGGTTATAATATAAGAGACTTTATTGAAGTCCTGTGCGATTGAATCCAAAACCACATGGCCACAATGCAAATTTATTAACCACACAACCATACCTGTGCCTCTGTATGTCTGTGTGTGATGGACTCTCATTGAGGTTTCAGTGTTCAGTTTGTCAATCAACCAAACAGCCTGTTCATTGATTTAGCATACAGAGGGGTTGATATTCCATAAATATGTATACCTACATGTATGGTTCAAAAATATACAAAAGAAAAATTACAATTCTCGAATGGAGTATGTGTCGAATGATGTGATAAGGGTGGACTTTCAGATTGCATGTACAGTCTAATCAAAAGGCTTCTACACAGTCTTCATTTACCCAAATACACTCAGAAGACTTTGTCCCCTGAAAAAGATTTGAAAGTATTAGCTCAACTTGGAAGATAGATATTCTTGTTATTTTTTACCCCGAGAAAGTGTGTGTGTGTGTGTGTGCATTGTTCAATTCATTGTAGACACCTCATTTGGCCCTCGTGCTGGTGGCACGTAAAAGCACCCACTACACTCTTGGAGTGGTTGGTGTTAGGAAGGGTATCCAGCTGTAGAAACTCTGCCAGATCAGATTGGAGCCTGGTGCAGCCATCTGGTTCGCCAGTCCTCAGTCAAATCATCCAAACCATGCTAGCATAGAAAGTGGACGTTAAACGAAGATGATGATGATGATATATATAATTCTTTAACTTTGACCCTAGGCATCATCAAAAAGCTTTTCCTAATAGTATAAGCAACAAATGAAAAAATATATATTTCACAGAAAATAATACAATTTTAATAATTACATATGTTTATATTAACCCAAATACATCTTGAAATTCTCTTATACTGGCACAAACAAACCCACAAATTTGTGAGTGGGGAGGTGTATGCATTTAAATTCATTGTAGTACATACATATTGGTCTTTTTTTTTTTTTTTTCATAGCCAGAAAGAGTAAAAAGGAAAGCTAAACCAGGTTGCATTTAAACTCACAAACCATATATTAAATACTAAAAAGCATCTAGAAATTAAATTCTGTATAGCATTTAGTCTGATACACAAATGCTTTAATGGTCCTGTAATACCTATAACAAGCAAATGTACTAAGAAGAGGGGTTGGGGAGGTAGACTCATTAAAATATATTTCAGAACATAAAGAACAAAAGGAAAGACATTATTTCAGTTTGTTCTCCTGAAATGAGACTTAGAAACAACAGGTTTAAGGCAATGACCCTCTAGCAATAAGAGTATCTATTTAAAGCAAACCGGAAACATCAATTTTCTTCC
This sequence comes from Octopus sinensis, assembly GCF_006345805.1. Taxonomy (NCBI): domain Eukaryota; kingdom Metazoa; phylum Mollusca; class Cephalopoda; order Octopoda; family Octopodidae; genus Octopus; species Octopus sinensis. Next base: position 59,760,375 of record NC_043000.1, on the reverse strand, counting down.
CGGAAATATCATTGATGCGATTCACTGGACATGGTCTTTTTTTTCTTTCTGACATGTTTGCCTACAACAAAAGGGGGCTTGACCTGACCTTGTAAAAAGACAAGTATCTCCTGTATAAAGATTTGAAAGTATTAGCTCAGCTTATAAGATAATGATATTCCTGTTACTTCCTCCACTGAAATGAATAAAAGTTCCCATTGTTTAGAAGTATCACTGTCTAGCTGCCCCCATGAATGGGGTGTCACACTCTGTCATTATTTTATTTGTTGTAAGTTTTTTTTGACTAAAACCTTCCTTAAGTCCAGACAATTGTCCCCTCATTGTTGTCAGCTTAGCTTTAACAAGTTATTTATAACAGACCAGTGATAAAGAAGAAAAAGAAATCACAAGACAGTATTATCACTTTAGCATTACAGTCTGTCTGTCCATTCAGTTTGTCTGCCTCCTTATGAATGAATAGAGATTTCAATATAGCAAATCTTGTGAGACTACTGCAAATAGAGTAGAAAATAACAGGTTTAATTCAAGCTAATTGTTGCCATTAATTTTAGGGTAAATCTTTGATCTCTCTCTCTCTCTCTCTCTCCTCTCTCTCTCTCTCCACCCTGTGTGTGTGTACAGATAGATTCATTTGAATTTTAAGGATGGGCATATATTATGATTATCAAAGTTTTCAAATAGGCATATATACACACACACACATCATCATCATCATCATCATCATGTCCACCCTGTAGGCTTTTCATATTGTAATTCTGTAGACAACTCTAGGTTTTGTTATATCCCTGTAACATGAGTGGTTTGACCAAAGTGAGTAATAGAACAAGTACCAGACTTTAAAAATTAGTATTGAGATCGATTTGTTTGAGGCAGTACCCCACTATGGCTGCAGTCCAATGACTGATACAAGTTTGAGACTTAACTGTCTTGCCCACAGACACATTATACTACTTCAATATAACAATTGCTTTTAATTACTAAAAAAATATACATATATATTGAAAACTCAGTTGCTGTTTTTTAACCCTCTGTCAGCTCTGAATGACCAGATCTATGATGAAAAGCTTTCCAACCATGACCATCTTGACTTATATCAGGGATTATGTGACCTAATTTGTCATTTCCTTTTCTTTAAGATTATGATAGGATGTAAATTTTAGGGAAATTTAAGAAGCTGACAGAAATGGTAGGATGCCAAACAAAATGTTTAGTGATGATATTTCATCGTCCTTATGCTCAAAGTTCAAATTCCACTGAGGTCAACTTTGCTTTCATATTTTGGGGGTAAATAAAATAAGCACCACTTGAACACTGGAGTCTATGTAATCGATTTATCTCCTTCTGGGTATGAGTATAAAAAAACTGCATCCCTCTGCCAAGCCATGTCAAGCCAGCATGGCAGTGTAGGCTCATCAAACCAGCACGATTTCTTGCCAATTCTTTGGTCGAGAAAACATACTGAGGCCTTCACCCTGCAGTGAACTGAACAAAGGCAATCCAATCTAATCCAGCTACTCTTCTAGACGATTGAGCAACCATATAAATGCGTTCTAGTTGTCTCAATAGATTTTTTATGCTGAAAGCTTGCTACCATGTTTTGTATGTTGACAATCACTCTGTCAGTGACTGATTTTGTATAAGATCTTTTGCTCTGTAATTGCTAGGTTGATAAACACACAAGTGTAAACAAACACACACACACATACACACACAATTAAGTTATAGGCAACCTTTAGGGCATTTATAACCTAATTTTGAGTTATTAACTTTATAGTTGGCATAACTGTACTCTTTGATCTTCAATCAGTCCCCAAGGATTGTCGCTTTACTCTATTTTAAAGCAGTGTTAAAAAAATTCTGCCTGAGAATAAATATACAGCAGATGACTGTTTTATCATAGAAAAATAACAATAAAAAAAAAAAAAAATAGTTTGAAGACTTCAGGAGGAAAAGATCTAAGAATTTATTCATTTTGTATTTTTATATAAATGTTATTTTTTTTATACAGTACTACTTTAATATTCAATAACAATTTATAGCCATCAACAATTCTCTCATATTTCAGAATGATTGTCCACCAGATTAAATTTGTACAGATCTACATGTGATAATGTAGGCCAATACTGGATTCACAAGTCTAGTTATAGATTTCATATTATATTTTTCTGAGAAAAGAGATATTATGTTGGTTGCTTCATGCTGCATTCTAGAGATATGGCTGCATGTTGTACATATTTCTTGCAAATTGTGCAACCATATAGAAGCTCCTTCCTTGCTAGGATTTCTCAGTCTGGTTGTGAAAACTCTCTCAAATCACAAACTACTATCTCAAAATGAGTTCACATAATAATGTGGCCCTATATACACAGCCCCCCCCCCCCACAAAAAAAAGGAATACTTATGATCATAGGTCTACTGGATCCAGACTGACCTTCAGTTAAATAACAAAATAAACATGGTGATTGTTGTTATTTAACCCCTCTGTCCTGATTTAACAGACCAATGATTAAAAAGGCATTCCAATTGTGACCAATCTGTCCATTTTTTTCAAAAACTGTATGTATGAGTGTGTACACACACACGCACATATGTATGTACATATGTATAAAATAAAATTTTCAGGAGCCAATAGAATTGAGGTATTTAAATAACAAAGGCACCAAAATAGAGTCGGGGATACCATACCTATGCACTAACAGTGTGTACAGACATTCACATACTTACTAAATCAAATACAGATTTATCCTTCCAGTTGTACATACATTCACAAGTATAGACCAAATACACAATGTATATGTAACAGCCACACAGGAGTATACTCTGGCAGGCAATCCATGGTCCACTATAGACTCAAGATCCAATGCAGGGAAGGTTCTGAGTGTGGTGTAGTATAGATAATAACACAGATGCACTGAGGTTCACTACAGCTGTTTTCAGCCTAATTTTTTCCATCATATATGAGATTTAAAATACCATAAGTGATGGGAAAGAGGGTCGTTTCCCAAGGTAGGCATAATATTATCAAATTTTCAGGATCCAATAGAATCAAGGTATTTTGATAACAAAGGCACCAAGGTAGAGCCAGGGATAGCATACCTGTGCATAACAGTGTGTACAGACATTATATATATATATATATATATACATATATGATGTTGTTGTTGGCATCCTTTTATCTCGGGAGATAATGGAGTTGCGCATTAGCACTGAAATGTCCTCTCCAGTTTTGTACAGGCTTGGGCTAGATGTAAGAAAATCCTGGGTAGCCCAATCATCAGGATTCCTCTCTTGACCTTGCTGACATAGTCCAACGGAGTGCAGAGCATTACATTTGCCACCAGCTTGATTGCAGGAGCTGCCAGAAGAATGTCGAGTCAAACACTAAGCTGCCTATGGCGTTCCATGCTGGATTTCTTTGAAGGTTGTCTCCTTTCCGTAACCCTGGGTAGGGGCCCATGCCAGGTACTGTCAGCCAGAGCCAGCTGAGCCCGGGACTCGTGTCAAGCAGGATCGTTACTCCCTGAAGTAGTGAAGAAATTCGCTACTCACTACCTACTATATATACTGCTAGCTAGGAAATGTATGTAGCCTGGATTTTACTTACTCCATTCCCTGAATTTGGATTTTTATTTGCTTACATAGCAGCTCCAGTTGCTAACTGTGAACTATAAAATAGCTTTTTTCAGCTCATTGCACTTCGATATCGGAAAACTTTATAACCTCCTACATCAATAAATCACTACTGTTCCAGAAAGTTGTTTGTTACTCCTTCTACAGACTGCTTGAAGCTTACTAACTTCCGACACCTGAATCCTTGGATCTTACCTTTACACACACACACATAAGAGATAATGGTGTCATTGAGACCCAAAGGTGTAAGGTAATGCTGAATAAGTGCTATAGACAGACCATAGTTAAGTTCCAGATTCAGTAATATTATGAATAAAGAGTTTAATGTTGGTTCTATGTCAGCGTGTGTATATAAGAATTTTTTGCGTTATAAGATAAAAAACCAAGGCTGTATAAATATTAGAGCATTTATTGATAAAAGGTCTTACAGCTGTTTCTAGGATATTAATTAATAATACCCACCATCTCTGATGAAGGGATATTATTAATTAATATCTTAGGAACAGCTGTAAGACCTTCTATCTATAAATGGTCTAATATCTATACAGCCTTGGTTTTTTTTATCTTATTACACAAAAAATTCTTATATATATATATGACTACATTATCCTGTGTGTTTACCTTTGTTAAACATATTAGGCTATAATTTTAGGGAAATTCTATTTTAGTAGGTCAAGGAAACATATATAGGTCCTGTCCTTAGTTTGAACAACTTGCAAAGTTCTAAAGATACAGTGAAGCAACTCTCAACTTCTTCATTTCTTTTTACTAGTGAAGTAGTAGAGGAAGCCTTTTCTGGTTTAATTACACATATATTTTCAAAGATATTTGTGTAGATATTAACTAAAAATAGTCTCTGAAGAAAACTTTTCCCAAGTCAACGTTGCTTTTTGTTTAGTAATGTTTTGTTACCATAATGATTTATTTAGTATTCATTGATAGTTATATGTCATTCCAATCATTAATTCACTGTTTTCATTTGTTGCATGGGAATTCACACACCTCTACTTATATTTGATAGCTTCTATTATTTCACACCTGATCACCTGTGTTAAACTGTTTCGTCGTTGTTATAGTTTCTTGCCTCTTTTTGTGAACTCAACAGTTAGATTAACTCGAATTCATTTATGATTGGTTGTACCTATAGCAGACAAAAAGCCACTTCATTGAAAGATTTAACAAATTAGTTTATTAGATATGGTCTATCTTTCAAATACCTATTGTGTTTATTCATGTAAAATGCTAGAAATTAAATTATAAATAACATCAAAGTCAAAATTAAGGGTTAGCATTATACTTAGATATTAAAAGAAAAATGAAAAGAGTCTATATTAATGATCTAGGAAGGATGAAAGGTATTGTCAACTTTTGCAGGAGTTGAACTCAAATGTCGATAACTGGATAATGTTTATTTATCAGCACCCTTTTAAAGTCAATGTGTTGACATCAATAAAGCTTCATTTCTGTTTGAAATCTATTTTGCATATATCATTCTTCTTGAAATCAGTAGTTTCCCCGGCATGATAGTGTGTTAAGAAGTCAGCTTCCGAACCACATGGTTCTGGGTTCAGACTCACTATGTGGTACCTTGGGCAAATATTTTGTTATAGGTTGACCAAAGCCTTGTGAGTGAACATGGTAGATGGAAACTGTAAGCTTGTGTGTGTGTGTGTGTGTGTGTGTGTGTGTGTGTGTGTGTGTGTGTGTGTATCTGTGTATGTCTTTGTGTTTGTTCCTCACCATTGCTTGACAACCAGTTTTGGTTTGTTTATGTCCTTGTTACTTAATGATTTGGCAAAAGTGTCGAATACAGCAAGTACCAGACTTTAAAAAATAATTACTGGGATCAGTTTGTTTAACTAGCACACACACACACACACACACACACACGTATGGCTGTTTGCTGTCAAATTTGAAATTACAGATTACATACTCTATCTAGAATTTTTCGCTGTCATAGATAGTTTTACCTTCTGTAGAAATTAAACTCAGCACTTCAAGCTTACAAAATACTGCTGCTACATACAGATGTGAATTATATCACCTGTGTAATTGCTAACATCCAAATGGACAGGACCATTGCTTGTCTTGGTCACAAACATAACACAGCACCAGTGACACAATACGTAATATCAATTTCTTTGGTGTATGTCTACTATCCTATTGATTCAGTAGTTATTACATTTCCTTCAATAAACCACAACTGAAGCTAAATTATTGATTGTTGTTTAACTCTGTCAATCAATGGAGATCACTGAAAATGCCACTAAAAATGTTGCATTTACTGTTGATGAAGCCATTGTTCTTATTGTTGATGTGCTTATTTCCAGGATAACTGTAGTTGGATAGATTTGTTACTAAGAGTATACAGGACCATCCACCTTTTATTTCATATGATCCAATATTTTCTCTTTTTTTTTTTGTTAAACTGATAGAGTTTGATTTGAAAGTTATATTACTGCTTTTTTTAGTAGGTCATGTGAATGTGTTGAGGCTTCTTCACTAGCTTGAATGATCAAAAGTCCAAAGGTCCAAAGCTACTAGTACTGTTAAGCCCATTCTTTCTTCTCTTATTACAGTGTGCGATTCTATCTAAAGCCTTTGTTTTAGACAGAAGTCTTTGAGTGAAATAAAAAGGTTCAACCTTATTACTATTAGATGAAGGTCTGATACTTAATCTATTGGTTTCTTTTGCTAAACTGGTATGTTATGGGAACATAACCAGATGAACATCCATTGAGAATTAGTGGCAGAGGACAACACAAATATGCATGTGTGTCTGTGTGTGTATCTGTCCTCCAGATTCACTCACAAAGCATTGGTTGACCTGGGGTTATAGTAGAAGACACTTGCGCAGAGTGTTATACAGTTGAATTGAACTTGAAAACACTTGGTTGCAAAGAGAGTTTCTTAACTACACAGCCTTGACTTTTACCATCATCCTCATCATTTAATGTCTGTATGCTGACAGAGGTTGGAGGGCTTGATAGGAGCTGACAAATCAGAGGATTGCACCAAGCTCCACTGACTGTTTTGGCATGGCTTTTACAGCAGGATACCCTTCCGAATGCCATGTATAAAAATAATTCTGTTATGGGTTTGTTTTCTTTTGTTTTTCTTTTTGAAATGTGTAATTTTAGTCTTTCACAAGTGAATAACTAACTACAAAGCATCCACTCTTCCAGCCTCCACAATAGTATTCCTTTTCATGCTGACATCTTAAATGGATTATTACAATCATAAATCATATAGCAATTGATGTTTAAATGGTCTGGTAAACATAATCAAAGCACAATGAGACTGTACTAATAGTGACCTGTCTCCGTAATCATTCTATGATGCATTCTTAGCTGCACTGCTTTCCCATACATTTATACACCCACACACACACATTTTGCGCTGTTTCAATAATTCATTGCACAATTTCATTAATTCATGAAGTGTATAAAACAGAAATTAGAATTGATTACCACTTAACTTCCATAACAGGTTTAGGTTGCTAATTTATGGAGAATTTATAATCATTTTCACTGTCATTCCCCATGATATTATTATTTTATATTGGTAAACAATGTATCTATTGTCTCATTCATCCTCTCCATGTATTGAAGAGGGTACTCCAACATGGCTGCAGTCCAATCTCTGAAACCAGTCAAAGAATAGAAACAATGTATCCATTATACCTCTATGTCATTTAATATGGTTGGTAATGGGGTTTGTTATATTTAACTTTCAGGGAGGTGAGCAAAAAGCAGGGTCTTTTAATTCACTACTGTCACCACTGTTAGTTTATTAGAAATTATCTTTATGTGATAGAGTATTGTTCTGTTTTCATGGTGCCCAGTGAATTGACACTTTCTTAAGGCATTAATTTGTCACAAACCCTGTCCCTTGAAGATTTACCTCTCTACAGCAACTAGTCAAAATAGCCATTAGATTTATCACTGGTACTCCAACCAAAACTATAATAATAATAATAAAATAACAACAACAACAATAATAATAATAATAATTCATTCTTTTATATGCTACAGGGCTAATATAAATCAAAACATTAAAGAACAACACAAGACAATATACAAAGGGTTTTGCAAAAGAAAAAAAAAGAAAACCATTTGGGTAAACATTTGATAACCATAAAACAATTCAACAAGTAAAAGAAAATCCCAATTCGGGGTGGGGGATGCTTTAAAGGTTACTTGTGGAAAAACCCATAAAAGCTACTGTGCCTGATCAACAGGGCAAGAGCCCTTCTCCTTTTATACTTTTTGTTTACAAGTGTATTCTCAGAATTGATCCATCCATACTGGCCATTTTTCTGACATCCACCCACCTTTCAACAAATTTGCTAGAAGACAACACTTCCCTCTCTACCCTCACTTTCCTATTCAAGTGGAACTTGAAAAAGTTGATGAGACTTTGGCCAAAGAGGAAAGTGTTTGACTTAAGCTCTTTCAAAGAGATCCAGCATACTACTTCTTTCTCTACAGCCACCAGACAAATGAAAATTGCCTACCCCTCCTGGTTAAAGGAGGCCAGTGGGGCAATCTTCACTATGGATTCACCTGATAGCCAGATCCATACTACAAGCGACAGCAGCTATTCGCCATTAACTCACTGGTCAGCAATGTTTGGGCACTGGACGAGTATGTGCAGAACAGTTTCATCACTCTCAGCACACCTCAGGCAGGTCTGGCTGACAGCACTTCCGTGTCTGTATAGTTTATCCTGAATGGGCAGCACCCCTTGGTAGCACTGCCAAGTGAGGGATTTCTGGAAGTTATCCATATGCCTAGGCCTGAAAGTTCTCCGAAACAGACCTGTTAGTTGATCCTCATCAATACCCAGAGTTGCCCCGAAAACGTTGTCACACTTTCCCCTCACTAGCCCTCTATAGAACGCTAGAATGGAACTACTACCAACAACATTGCCTGCCTGGCAGAGAGCTGTGAGCACTTGATGACACTCGAGGTGCCAAGCATCCTTTCTCCATCTATGCTTGATCCAAGATTGCAGCTCAGTCAAAGAGACAAGCTGTGGAAAGGTGAGTCTGACAAATGGCGAACACACCTTATCACCATCCAGGAAATGCTTGAGATGCCATAGCCTGAGTGCATGTCTGCACATCAGCAACCACAGCATGCCAAGGCCTCCATTCAGCAGCTGTTGACAGCTGATGGAGCACCTGATCAGTGGAACCTATCCCTTCCACAGAAAGTGGAAGAGTAAGTGATTTGGTCAACCAGCAATTGTAGCAAGGGACAATGGTCAAGTGGTAATATTGATGGCTGCAATGTATGCATTTGCCACCTTGGCTTGACCTTTCAGGGACAGCTTCCTCACAGCCCATTCTGGGTGAGATTGGCTACCCTGTTCATCACCTCATCCCAGTTTTTCTCCACCTGGTAATCCAGACCAAACCAGACCCCAAGCAGTTTAACCGGACTGTCTGTCCAATGTACCACGATACTGTTGGACAGCATGGACTTGCCTCTCCAGGTGCCAAGTTGCAAGCCCACCTACTTTTCTGTGTTAATTTTGAAACTTTATTTTAATTGACTCTGGAAAGATTAAAGCAACATTGACCTTGGCAAGGTTTGAACTCAAAATGTTAAGGACCATAACATACTGGAATTATTTAAAGAGGAGGGAAGTTGTGGAAGAGGGTGACCCAGGAGAATATGAGCCAATCTCAAAATTCTGAACCTAATGAAGGAGATGACAGAGGATCGAGATATGTGGTGCATTGCTGTACTTGAGAATACATGACCACTACAACAGAATTGCGATCCTAAATCCAAGGTACCACATAAGAGACATTGGTGTGGGTACTGGTGCCATGTAAAAAGCACTCTGTGGAGTGGTTGGCATTAAGAAGGGCATCCAGCCATAGAAACCGAGCCGAAACAGACTATGGAACCTGGTGCTGCCCCTAGTCTTGCCAGTTCCTGTCAAGCTATCCAGCCCATGCCAGCATGGAAAACACATTAAATGTTGATGATGATGATTATTATTAACATGCCTAATAATAATAAAGATTTTATGTAAGTACATAACTACTCATGTTGTAGTCAATTAAATTGCTCTCTAGTACTTGACATGTTTATTTTATTGATCTCAGAACAGAGAAAGGTTTAGTCAATTCCTACAGACTTTGAATGTAAAGCAACATAATTAAATAGAACCATACATTTTGTCCACTGTCCAACTGGTTCTAGCAAGATTTCTTGTTTGTATAAAACGTAGCAATATTACTAACGTATAGATAGATGATGGTTATTATAGATAGGCTGGAGTCATGTGTATGGTATTTTTGGCTCATTAATAATAGCCAATCAGTTAACAACTAAAATTAGCTTGAGTTAAGCTAAATAACTCTAATGGCATGAACTTGAGTAAAGTTAAGGGGTGTTGTACTGAATGTTATACACAAAATATACATGAAACTAGCCAGCCTCTCACATCTACCCTATGGTGTCCTGAAAAATAAGCAATCACAAAATGAAAATCATGAAACTATGAGATAATGTATGAATAATTCACAATAATGTGAATAAATAAGTATTGCATTTGACAGAGTAATCTGAATGCTAAAGGGCTTATGTCCTTTTCACAATTTGGCCAGTGTTCTGCATTACCCATTACTCTCACTCTGTGTAGCAGTGAATTGTATTTGATTGTGGCTCCTATTTATTGCTTGGTGCAAGAACTGTGTGTTTGGGGCCATAGAATATAGCAGGATATGGACCATCACTCTGCCAATGTTTTATCTGTGAAAGTTCAGGCTAGATACTGGGTGCATCAGTTGCACCCATCTCATTAGGAAAGCCTGCAAAACTTATACGGGCACCTGTCCCTTCTGATGATTAGATTTTTAAAAAAAAGTCAGTTGTAGTCTTGTAGCTTAAAAATCCCTGCCAAATCTCACCCTCAGAATTTAAACAATATTATTTATAATAAGTCTTCAAAACTCACAGTTGATTTTAACTTAAAACTCTTTACAAAAATGTGATTTGGATCTTTTCCTTAAAGACCAAAACTTTGCAAGCCCATACACCAAACTGTTAATAGATTTTATTTAACCTCTATGTTAAACCAATTGTTTGTAAAACAGTCATACTCTTTATATGAATAAAATTGTAATTGTAACTGTTTTTATGTTCTGATAATTTGCTTTTATATAAATGACACATATTAAGAAGACATTTTTTTTTTTAATTGGAATTACTTAATCTATTTATACCCATTGCTACTATGACTGTCATGATTTCATGTACATTTTTAAAAGAAAATGATCAACATCTAAACAGAGTTTTAAATGGTGAGACATAGTTTAACTTTTTGAAAATATTAGTAACACTAGCTATGCAAGGAGCACTTTGTTTCAAAACAATAAAAGTACATACCCACATATACACAGACAAAAAAGCTATTATTGTTGTATAGTTACAGGTCAGTCCCAATCAGGTAGAAATATGATTGTAGGTATTTCAGGTGTGACCTTTGTCTTGTTTTCAGATATTGGGTGTATAAGACTACATTATATAACATATCGTTTTCAAAAGCATAAGGTGTAATTTCAGTGAGATTTTACTACTATTTCTAGCAAGTCAAGTGACCACATAGATGCTGCCACATTGACATGTAAGAATGGTGGTCTTCAAGGTAAACATTCACACTTGGTCAAAAGCCAATGGATATAGACACAGATGAAAGCAGTTTGTTCAGCTGATTGTTTCTCATATTATTGTATTATTCATTTAGACTTCATCATTGTTGTGATAGTGTGTGTTTGCTTAGCAGAGCTTTCCAATTAAAATTGCTGCATGCGAACATACATGGCTGACCTGATCTTCTTTATTTATTTGAGGCCTTGTGCTCATTTAAATTATTTTTTTTGTTGTTGTTTTCATAGAAATGTAACATAAATCTGTTACCGTTTGTTAGTTATAACTTGAAATGTCATAGATACAAACCATAGTCATAAGTGCCATAACAAATGAGGTGAATATGAATCATGATTTCTGCTGGTTGAAAACTGTAGCTTAATAGCTGCAAAACTAATGGCACAAACATAATGGCATTTATTTCTTTATTGGGTACAATTTTATATATTACTCTTTTACTTGTTTCAGTCATTTTGACTGTGACCATGCTAGAGCACTGCCTTTAGTCGAGCAAATCGACCCCAGGACTTATTCTTTGTAAGCCTAGTACTTATTCTATCAGTCTTTTTTTGCTGAAATGCTAAGTTACGGGGACGTAAACACACTAGCATCGGTTGTCAAGCGATGTTGGGGGGACAAACACAGACACACAAACATATACACACACACATACATACATACATACACATATATACGATGGGCTTCTTTCAGTTTCTGTCTACCAAATCCACTCACAAGGCTTTGGTCGGCCTGAGGCTATAGCAGAAGACATTTGCCCAAGGTGCCACGCAGTGGGACTGAACCTGGAACAATGTGGTTGGTAAGGAAGCTACTTACCACACAGCCACAAGAAATTTTGAAACTCATTAAACATGCAATTTTGTCTGTTTATGGGATAATTAAAATCTGGAAAACAACTCAAAACATTTATGTTTTCATCTTATGTCTTGATCTGATACACAGTAGCATAATTAATTTGAGGTGCATAAAGCAACTTTGAATGAAATATAGGTGTGTACAATTATATTCAACATATCTGTGTGCACTTGGACTTGGAAAAACCTTTTGCTGCAGAAATAGTCTCTAGAAAAAATTCTTCTCTATGATGATATGTGTGAAGACACATCATTAGGCTCTGAATGACATCACCAGACCTTAGGATGCATGCATTTAATACACACCAAATCAGTCATCATTCATAGCCCTCTAAGATTGGTTATTCTTATGTATAAAAACAACAAACAAATACACAAAGCTTGGTCAACCAACTAGAGTTGCACACTGCAGCATTGAATGTACAATTATAATTAACACATTCTTTCACATTCAGACATGAGAAGACCTTTCACTGTGGAAATAGTCTCAGGAGAAAATTATCATAAATAATATGTGGAAACACAGCATTGGTCTATGAATGATGTCATATAATGCATGCATTTCTGCATTGTTACACTTTATCTGCTACGGACACTGAATCAGTTGTTCTTGGAGGACTGTGCATGACTGAGTAAAATAGTTGCATTAGATATGATTGTACACTTCTATATAGTAAAATAACTGACTGACTTCTTGGTAAGAATGAAAGGTAAAATTTATTCAAAATAGGATTTGAATTTTGAAATGGGAGACAAATGTGAAATTGTCTCTCTCTATCAGCTGCAGACTCCAAACATCAGTTACAGTAAAAAGCACAAATGTGTGTATCAGATATGTGTATATACTTACACACATTCACATTGCTTAAGCTGTGTTGTATGCTATGTTTGTCATAATAAACTTGTATTGACTATCAGTTACTTGAACTTAAACTTAATAATTCTTTTTTTTTTTTAATCTCATAGTTATCAGTAATGATCACAGGCATTTGTTTTGTGTTCTTTGGAGTGATATCTAATAGATAAATCTGAGAAAATTCCCCTAGCTTTGTCCAAACTTTGGGCGTGACTATTATAACTGAAACCATTTGTGGTACTTGAATAAAGAAAACCATTCTTAACAGCTTTTCTTCTCTTGGTAAAAGTAAATGTTACCTCCTTAAAAAGGACAACTTTACTTAAAGCTGCCTCTTGTCTGACTGACACTCATTTGTTTAGTGTTGTTTATCAAGTGGGTTCTTATTTTCTTTTTTTTTTGTAACAATTTATATTTGCTATTCTCTGTAAACCTTCTTACTGGTCACTTGTTAACTCAGGGTCAAGTGTCCATAGCCTGTGAATATACATTTAGATGTTGTTACTGGGCACATACAGCTTTTTAACTTGCATTGCCAACATGCTTGTTACTTTGTGATCCATTTTTAGTGTATAATATTCATGGAACCATGAAGCATTTACAATGGGTATATCCGAGGATTTCCCGGATGAATCTAACCTAGAAGCATGGATGTTACTGTATGACGATTATAAGGTATATGAGACTCTTCCCACATTAGCTCACTTAAAATAAATTTTTAAAAACTCCCCAGATTCTAAGAAGAATGCATGTTTAAAACAAGTTCTCTGTAAAAATTGCTTTATAAATTGTAACTTAAATATTCAAGTAAGCTATTATGTACTATTGGGGACACCCTACAGTTTAAATAATATTTATTACTTTTATTTTTTATTAATTTTTTTGCCCTGGCTTGCTCTAACAGTTTGTGAAAATAATTGTATTTGAATAGATTTTTAGCTTCAAAATCCTCAATATTTATGAAAATGTTTGTGAATGTATATGTATACACTTACATAGAGAATTTGCTTTGTCTTTCTGGGTCTTTTGATCAAGCTAATATGTAATTTTCTTTACAATGGTTTGACATTATTATTACTGTATGATGATTTAAAGATATTCTATTTCTTATTGATATAAGCTTTAAACAACCTAAGAATCTACTAAAAAAATGATGCTCCAGTTTTAAAGAGTGTAGATATAGTATAAAAATAATAAGTTGTTTTGTTTTAGCATATATTTTATTTATATTTCATTGTCTCTGGTGTATTATTAAACTACCGAAAGAAAAACATCTTGTGAAACAAAAACAAGTTTTTTGCTTTAGACATTGCACTTTACAATGGTAATATGTATTTATCCTATTCTAATTCATTTATAACATTCAGGTGTTAAAGTGTCCTGCACATACATAACTCTTTAGTTTAAATTATCCCAAATACATAATAGATATTTTACATTACACTTCTTTGTCTTAATCTCTATGCCTGGAGAGAATATATACTGGTCACAGTTCATAACTGGGAAGTAATTGTAAGGAAATCCAACCATAAAACTTTTGTTTTAATTATTGATTAATAATGAATATATGAAGGAAGATTGAAAGCTGAAGTTCAAATCCTTAAGAGAATTTTCATAAATATATTATTATCTAGGATAATAGATTATTAGGAATCATACAGACTGTATATGATGTGAAAGATTATAAGACTTTCCCAATGATAAAGCACATAACTAAAGCAGGTGATCCATATACTCAATGTATACAATGAGAGTGTATACACAATGAGTGTGTGACTGTATCAGCAATATTCATATTACATCAACTGCTTGCATTTCTAAAGATATGCTAAAATAATGTAGCTATTAGTAATCTAAAGACATGAAAAATAATCAATATGAAAGTAATTCCACATAAAAACAAATCTTCAATGACTTGTATCTTAAGGACTGGTGGATGCATATGGAAAAAAAGCATAATAAAAAAAAAGTTGAAAAATGGAATTAGAATAAGAAAATAAAATCAAACAGGTCCTCTTAAATTGTTAAAGATTGTGTTGAGAAGTAAAGAATATTTAAATGATCATGAAAAAATGTTTTTTGTTACTTCACTTTTCTTTAAATTGTATGTTTAAAAATATAAAAAGTATATCTTTTAACAAAATATATCTTTTAAGATTAATGTTAAGTGATATAAGATCTTGATAAAGAGATAATATTGAAGTCTGTCTTCTCTCCCCACCTCTCTGTATATGTATATATATATTGTGTGTGTGTGTGTATATATATATATATATATATATATATACACATACCTATTTGTACACACACACATTTTTCTTCTCTGCTCTTTGTGCATGAACATATACTTCAAATATATATACATATATATATAAGAGGTGATATGTAATCAAGTTGTAGCTATTGCACTTCTAAACTACAGTTATCATTTCTCATAGTGCTCATGCTTACATGCAGAAGGAAGTGAGAAACGCATTCTTATATTTCCTCTCTGTTATGACACTATGATATAATGCAGCACTATTTTCCTTGATACATGAGCTATGATTAGATATAAATATGCTTTTTAAATGACATATAGAATGCATGAAGGAACATTCATAACATATATGTATGCATTTGTGTGCATTCCTATGTGCATATATTATGTTTGTATTTTGTCATATTCTTGTTGGTCACTAAAATCAGTTATTTTGATGCACTGTTGTTAAGACCCAGGTCAGTCCCACTGAGCAACGTTTATGATCAAATATATTCTGGCCATTACCAACCATCCTTCTTTCAGGCATGCCATATCTAAGACTACATTATCCACAGCTGATAGCTATGTTTATTATTTATGTTTGGTTTATTCAATGTGTGTGTGTGTGTGTGGAGGGGGGGAACTCACACAGGTGAGAGAGAGAAACAACATAGAGGAAATAATAGTTTCACAAAGTGAAAGCTCATCATATAAACTTACTAATTTGTCTGTAAAACAAATAGTTGGTAGTTAAAAGAAGGGAGTACTGACAAGCATTCTGATTGCAAAAGCTATTTTAGAATTACTAAATTAGACTGATATCATTATTTGTAAAACAGTCTATTTGACAGTAGTTTGCTATTTAAATCGTACAACCAAGTAATCATGTCAAGATTGATTAAGGTCTGTCATCTTTATGGGGCAAATAACATGGCTTTCTTACTCAGGCTCAAGGCCATATTTCCCTTTATTTTTCTTCTCTACTCTCCCTTCCCTCAAGGAAATTGATTGCTCTATATTTATTGCAGGTACTTTTCATGTTTTTTTTTTTTTTTGCTGTTATTGAAGGGTTATGTGAGTCACAGGCAGTAGAGCAGCAATCATTACATTTTTTATTGAGCCTCTGGGGCATTGCAATGATAACAATTTTATGTTGATACCAGTGAAAATTGAACTCAGAATCTATAGAGATAAAACTACATATAATGTTACTTCATCTTCGAGAGCCCTAATGCCTTTTTTGTATGGAATTTTTACCAATTTTCCTAAGAGAGCATTATACAGAATTTAATTAATCTTAGTATAATAATTAGTTACGAGGAAAACTAAAATCTTCCTAGAGATACACATCAGTAATATACTAGAAGGAGTAGGGAAAAAGTTAACCCTCAATACAACTTTATTTTAAGCTAATAGTCATTTTATATATTAGTTATCTACCTTCCACTGAGATTTATATCGCGCTTCCATATAGAATAAATGAATAAACATTGATGGCAAGTCAATAGAATATGCGTTTTGTAAGATGTTAAATTTTATCAGTTACCCTTTTTCTATATTTTAATAAGGAAGTTTTGCAGAGGAAGTTGGCTCTTGTCTTTATTTATAACAGATTTTCTTCCCTGCCATTTATAATTTGCGTTGCTGTTTTCACTAGCTTTGCCGTGGTTAATGGAAGGGAAGTAACTCGTATTAGACGTGTTCTTTGTCTTTTAGGACTTTTATTCTGATTTACTATGCTCTTAATTAAATATCGGAACGAAATTTTATATAATACATCTGTTATTGATTTTTTAAATAGAAAAACGATGTAAAGGTGTCCAGCTTATAATCTTTTATTCTTGTTTTACAATATATGACTTAATTTACTGAAGCTCTTCACTAGTGGAAATGGATGACGAAGAATTTCCGACTTTGCAGACAATCTGTCTTTTGGAATACAAAAGAATATCGATTATTTTTCATCAGCTTCCTTTTAATTCATCATGCTTTTGTCATTTCGCTACGAATTGTCACAATTTTGTTTAAGATTTTACTAAATGTGCTGTTGATAAAATGTCACAAACACTTTGTTGCTACTCGTAAGGGAAATAACTTTTACTGACTTAAGCTGCCAACACACTTCAAATTCTTTAACATTGCAATCGAAATTTTTTTCTTAATAATTATGATAATAATTAATTAATTTAAAATGCTTGATGTCCTCAATAATATTTGTTCTTTTTTTTAAATGTACATTTTTTTTTTGTTTTTACAAACTACTTTTTCTTGCTATTCTTTCTGTAAGTCCTTTTGTTGTTTGCATATATTCAGAATTTTTTTGGCAGGCCTTATAGATTAATTTCTTACAAGCACAACATTTTGAATAATGAGATTATGTGACAAGGGGTGAGCCTCCTAAAACAATATATTGAACAAAGTCTGCAACCATTTATAAATTCCAAACTAGATCTGATTTACAATATTATAAATTGTAACTCTGATCTATGCTTATGCAAAGAAACAAGAAGACAAAATCTTATTTGGGAATTGGACATTTTTCTTAGTGATTTTTTTTTTCTTTAATGTATAATATAGAGAACTGTTTCTAGAATATGAAATATATATTGTTCTTTGAATCAGAGGATTTCTGTCTCCCCCCTCCCCCCCATCTACTTCACTTCAAATATAGATGAGTGCTAAAAGCTTTAAATTCTGTCTTGGATTCTTATATTGTAAATTTTTCAACAATCAATGCTATTTTTTTTCTTCTAAAATATAAACAACAATATAACAAAATTAATTTACAAACTATGTTTTACTTAATTTACAAACTATCTTTTACTTGTTTCAGTCATTAAGCTATGACCATACTGGGGCACCACCTTGAAGAATTTTTTAGTCAAATGAATTGATCCCAATATCTATAATTTTTTAAAAGCCTGGTACTTATTCTATCAGTCTCTCTTTACTGAACTGCTAAGTTAGGAGACCATACACACACCATTACTGGTTGTCAAGCAGTAGTGGGGGACAAACAAACACACACACACAATAGGCTTCTTTCAGTTTCCATCTACCAAACCACTCACAAGGCTTTGGTCAGCCTGAGGCTAGAGTAAAAACACATGCCCAAAGTGTCACACAGTGGGACTGAACCCAGAACCATGTGGTTGGGAAGCAGACTTCTTACCACACTGTCATGCCTGTTATTGAATAATTAATTCAAATAAAAAAATCATTGTGAAAGCATGTAGGCAAGCTTTTTTAAATGCACTAATTCAATGTTGCTTCACTATTTGATATAATGTTTACCATTAGATATCTTTAGATGATCTGCTGTGAGTATAATCAGACTTTCTCAAATCATTTGTTGGTGAATATCTGATATATATATATATATATATATAATATATATATATATATATATATATATATATGAGAGAAACTAGGTGTAAGAGGAATTAGATGTAGTGTGTATGACAGAAGATTGTGTTGGTATGTTTATGTGATGCATATGGATGAGGACAGCTGCATAATGAAGTGCCGATCTCTAATTGTAGAGGGAACCTGTTGAAAGGGTATACTCAGGAAGACATGGGACAAGGTGGTGAAATATGATCTTCAGTTGTTGAGCCTTGTGAAGGTAATGACAAGTGACCAAGACTTCTGGTGAACTGCTGTGCTTCAGTAGACACATCAAGCTAAGTGAATCATGGTCATAGCCAGTGGTGATGACATGTAAAAGGCACCTCTGCTGGTGACACATAGAAGGTGCCAGTGCTGGTGACACATAAAAAGACACCTAGTACACTCTGTAAAGTTGTTGGCATTAGGAAGGATATCCAGCAATAGAAACCAAGCCAAAACAGATGACTGGAGCCTGGTGCAGTGCTCTGGTTTCCCAGCTCTAGTCAAACTGTCTAAACCATGCCAGCATGGAAAATAGATGCTAAATGATGCTGACGATGATTTGATCACTTCTTGCCTCCCTGCACCTACTATTAACATCAAATCTACATGAACCAACAAGGGAATCTCTACATGGTAAATCAACCGGCTATAAATTGCACTAACTCTCAATCAAATCACACACACCTTCCCCCCCCTTCTCTCTCTACACACACGTGCACACACACATATACACACACACAATGAGCTCCCACAATACTTCTTTCTATACTGCCCACAAGGGACTACACACTGAGGGGACAAACAAGGGCAGACAAATGGATTAAGTCAATCATATCAACCCCAGTGCGTGACTGGTACTTAATTTATCGACCCCGAAAGGATGAAAGGCAAAGTCGACCTTGGTGGAATTTGAACTCAGACCGTAACAGCAGACGAAGTACCACTAGGCATTTCACCCAGCGTGCTAACATTTCTGCCAGCTTGGCACCTTTCTCCCACAATACTTCTGTTTACCAAATTTATTTACATGGCATTGGTTGGCCAAGGGCTGGAGTAGAAGATATTTGTCCATGGTGCAGTGCTTTGGGACTGAACCTGGAACCACATGATTGCTAATCCAAATTGTTAATCACACAGG
This sequence comes from Octopus sinensis, assembly GCF_006345805.1. Taxonomy (NCBI): domain Eukaryota; kingdom Metazoa; phylum Mollusca; class Cephalopoda; order Octopoda; family Octopodidae; genus Octopus; species Octopus sinensis. Next base: position 59,740,574 of record NC_043000.1, on the reverse strand, counting down.
AATGCCTATTTTATGTAGTTTTAAATTTTTTAGGGATTTTACTTTTATTCGATATTTTTTACAGTATCATGTATTTTGAATTGTTTTGCTACTTCCTTCTTAAAATTCATTTCATCTCTTCCAAATTTAAATTTAAGATAGTGAAAATTATATTTTGAAGTATATTTTTTTTTAAGTATATACGTTAAGCACACTTAAAACATGATGTGTTCATGAATAAGTGCTGGATTCTTCATTTATACACATCTTTCTTTGTGGGAGCAAATTGTCATAACTTGATTTCACTATGCATTATTTTGTTATTATTGTTATCTTTAAAAGAAAGGCAATTTTATACGGTTAATATTTTACTGATGTTTGAGGTAATGCTGTTAAAAATAACTAACAATTTATAATTCAAATCTTACATGAAAAGGATTATATTATTATTATAATTTCAATGTTTTAGTTGAGGGATTATATTTATTTTTAATTAATATTACTTTCCTAGATTTGGTGTAGTTAGTAATTGTGGGAGTATATATGTGTGTATAATATATAAGAGAGACTAAGTGAATTCGTATATTGTCAGGATTTGTTTGAAATGAATTATTCTGTAATATAACCTAATTTGCAATGAATGTAGCTTTTTAATGAAAACACAAATGTTGATTAGTTTGTTTTTAAACTCTAGAAATTAGTGCTATTTTGAGTGAGGGCATTCTGTTTGCTATTATATATGTTGTGCAGATTTTTACAATTATACTGTTTAATATGATTTTTGTTTCTCATAGGCTATTTCATCTTAATTTTCCAATTACTTTGACATAACAACATTCTGCCAAAATAATGAGAAAATTCAATTGTTTGAAACACACTACTAATTTAATTTCATAAAATTATGTTGAAAACCTTTTACTTTTTCATTATTATTCCAGTTACAGTTACATTGGTGAAATCACCTAAATGGATACTTGCTAATAACAATTTCACATTCTGAAAATGTTATGGTGTAAGTTTTGTCATGTCTGTATCAGTTTATGTTCCCAGAGTTCTATAAAATAATTTCCAAAATTCTTCCTTTCATTAAATTTAATGTAAGATCCCTTTCCCTCTGTCAAACTTTATAAAGTAGTTAACAAGAGAAACCTTAGTATTACTTAGATCATAATCTGCCAAAGTGGTTAGTATTTTACCTAGTTAACACTTAATTCTGTTTTATCAGTACAATCCCAAGAGTAATGTTATAGTGACTTTTATTTTGCTTTATGCAGCTAATTCTTTCTCCAGCATAATTATTTGCAAAGTCCAATAAGTGATAAATCTAAGTTAAACAGGACTGTTGTTATTGTTGTCAAGAGCCACATCAGTTGTAGTCAAACAAGTTTATGATTAAAGATGTTTCAGCTGTGACCATTTCATTTTCATTGGGGGTATTGTCATCAGATGTGTCCTACTCTTCTAAAACAATAACTCTGAGCACCTTTTCAAACTCCACCTGTCTAACACCTGTGGACATGTTTACAAAGTCAGAAAACAGCACAGCTCTCATGACTTTCGGAAACACTTTTTCATGCTAAGAGTTGCTGAAGCATGGAACAAACTTCTGGCATCAGTTGTTAGTTGTCGGGGCACTGCATCCTTCAAAACTTCCATGCTTCCTGAGATTCGCCAACACTACAGCTGATTTTCTCCCCTCCATACACACACAAGCATGTATCTGACTCATACACTGTTCACTTCCCAGACATTTCTACATTGCTGCATATTTTTTACACGCCCTTTTGACAAGTTGTGGTGCACCTGAGCACTGTATACAATAATTTCATTATTATTATTATCATTATTATTATTAACAGTGTGTGATTTGTAGGCTGCCATTTCTAACAGTTTGAATAACTTCATAGAGTCTCTCTTGTTAATTGGTAGTTTAGGGAAGTATTCAATTGTAAATGAGAATTTACCATTTAATTCTACAATGGAAAATTCTCATTTACCAATGTAGAATTAAATGTAAAATTCAGGGAAACCTGAATTCTACAATTTGTCAGGTTAACATTTTACCTCTAATGATAGTTATTATTGCATTACTTTAGAATGGGAAAGAAGCAGTAGTGAATCAAATCATTTAACATCTGTTGCTGGTATGATATAGCCATTTATCAATATAGTCTACTAGTGTCAGTGGTTTTTAATTAGGCACCACCCTATTCACCATCATTTGGTTGAATAAACTCAGACTAAAATACTTATATATTGATGAACTAAAGTGCTATAGACATACAGGAACAAGGACACAAGATTTATTTTTCCAATTTTGCCCTTTTTCTACCATAATTTCTTTCACAGGAAAAGAACTAATGGTTATTTGAAGGAGTAGTAACAAAACACACACACACACACTCTCTCTCTCTCTCTCTCTCTCTCTCTCTCTCTCTCTCTCAAAAAAAGAGGAAATTATTAGTTAATTACTATTTTACAATAAGCAATAAAAGATTAATTTAATTTGAAGTATTTCATTTTTAAATGTTCTGTAATATCATATTATTATTTTAGGCATTATTATTATCTATTTTGCTTAATCTGCACATGTACTGAGCCCCTCCCTTCTTCTACCCTGGGACAGACATTGTTCTGTCTTTCACAATTCTTTGTTCAAAACCTACCAAAATCAGAATCTCTGTGAGAGCCATGTATTTTTATCATTTGGCCTGTTAGCAACTGAACAGGTAAAAAATCAGAGGGAGTGAAAGAGAGAGGGGGCAACACAAAGGATTATCCAGAGTGCTGGTATTGAATTTCTTTATATGAGCAACTTAGCTGTAATTTTAAAAACTGGTACCAATTCCTCTCATAATAAAATATACCAGTAGTTATTGGCCTAAGTTTTAGAATATATATATATATATATACATATATATATATGTGTGTGTGTGTGTGTGTGTGTATGTATGTCTATATGTATGTGTGTGTGTATGCATATATGTATCTGTGTGTATGTGTATATGTATGTATGTGTGTGTGTATGTGTATATGTATGTATGTGTGTGTGTGTGTGTGTATGCATATATGTATCTGTGTGTATGTGTATATGTATGTATGTGTGTGTGTATGTGTATATGTATGTATGTGTGTGTGTGTATGTATATATGTATGTATATGTGTGTGTGTGTATGTATATATATGTATGTGTGTGTATGTATGTATGTATGTGTGTGTGTGTATGTGTGTATGTATGTATGTATATATGTATATATGTACATATCTATATATCTTCAAGTAGTAGATAATAAAAAGCGATACTTTGGATTGCATACAGTTGGTTAGTCACATTTCTCCCTTATTTTAGTTTTCTCTTTGTATTGTTTACAAAGAGAGAAAGAAGAAGAAAAGTTCCAAATTTATGAGTTTTGAAGAGCTAAGATCTTCATATAAAATGCCTCATAACTATTCTACCTTGTATAACTTCTCTCTTTAAATTCTCTAATTCCATGTAAGAAAGAAAAAGTAAATGACATCAGATAGTATTTTATTTAAAGCTTTTGTTTTTTAAATTGTTTTTTTGTGAACAGAAATAGCAACATTTAATGTTACTTACTTCTGATAAGAGAGGGTGGACACAGAGTTTTCTTTATATAGTGATTTTTATTCAAATGTTTTATGTTCATGTCTTTCAAGAAGAAAATGGAATTTCTTAAACCTCTTTATTGCCAATCTTTCTTTCATTTATTACCTTTAGGTAACAATCAATATATTGTCTCATTGTGAATTTTTTTTTATTCAAAACCAACTACGAATGAAAAAATATATCTTTCACAAGCTTCCTTCCCTCAATTCATGTGTGTGTTCATTATCTATCATTTCTAAGAGCACAAACTGAGTTTGAGCTTTGGAGAAAGAGTTTTCTGACTGAATACTGTTTCTGTTATCAGCAATTTTATCACAAAATGAAATCAGTGCTTATTTTCCATTAGTGTAAACTGTGATTGTCTGTGGATTCTTCTATAATCCATTGAATTATTGGAGCGTCATTGAAACCTTCCTCTTCATATATAGTGTATCAAGAACAAATCAGCTTAACAGAGCTCTTCACTCTGCAACCTATATTTGCAGGACTCTTGAACTTTGCTATGAACAGACTAACAAAATACCCATCAAATTTACTGCACATCATCTGCTACAGCAGTATTTTTTCCTAGTCAAATGGACGGTGACAATTAAAAATGTCAAGTGTAGGCTAAAGACACAATGTTACAGAGAGGATTTGAGTCGCACTGGATTGGCCATCTGCTGTCATCATGCACAATTTAAACTTTTTTTAGTATTAACCTCATCTTAAAAGATAAAATATTTTTCTTTAATATTAATATAACTTTTGGTTTCAAATTTTGCCACAAGGCCAGCAATTTTGGGGAAGCAGCTAAATTTAATATAACAACCTTGCATTCAGCTGGTAACTTTGACCCCAAAGGATGAAAGATGAAGTCGATCTTGGCAGAATTTGAACTCACAATGTGAAAATGGATGAAATGCTGTTAAGTATTTTGCCCAGCATAAATATTAATATAGATATTAAACTCTATGTTCAAATCTCTGATCACCATCATTTCTCTTGCTGCTCATTATGTATATAGTACTGATACAAATCAAGACTAGTGCAATGTACAGATCCAGGAGTAAGACATTGGATGATGATCAGAGATCAAGCTGATGGAAGCATAATGTAGATTGATAGTCTGAAAAATTGAAATTGTGTTAATAACCACTCATCTTAGTCATTTTAAGCACACACCTCCTATATAGATTATATGTTACTTTGAGTCCCTCATTTCAACCTATCATTTTCTACTTTCCCTGATCATTTTTTAGGGTTCTCTTATCATCATTAAATATCATTCATTCTCAGCAGATTAAATGTCATAGATCATCGGCAGTCTTTCCTGTACTCTCCTTATACATTCACTGTTCCACCTATATAATTATTGGCTTTCTTCTTCCTTTTCCCCAATCATTTTGTCTTCTTTTAAACAGTCTCTGTAAACTATTTTTTTCTCATAGTCTAAAATATTTTAGTTTTCTCTCTTTGATGGTTTCTAATAAAAATTTCTTAGCTCTTGACATTCTGAGTACTTTATTGTTTTGTGTTCTGTCCTTGATATTCTCAAAAGTCTCCTAATATGCCTTCATCTCAAAAGCAGTTATCATCAAACAAGAGACAGCCTCAAGAAGTTTTAGTCTCAAACGGGTAAGACACAGCCTCAAGAGGTTTTAGTATCAAAGGGGTTAATGTAGAATAGATTGCTCATTCTAGCTTGCTAAACTAACTGGTAGACTCAAGTTAGAGGCTGAGCCACATTAATATGGTAACATATTCTCAATAGCTTAGTAAACTAAGGCAACTAGAAATATGTGCACGTGCACCTGCACACACATGCATGCATATACATACATGTACTTGCATGCATGCAGATACACACACATACATACAATCCCAGTAGCAAATCTGAATTCAATCAGCAATCTTCCATCTATGATGTATATAGAAAGTATAATTTTACTTTAGATCAATAGAGTTTTTTGCATGCTAACCTGATCAGTTTTCTCTCATAGAATTGTATTTGATTAACATACTAGCTTCTTTAAACCATTTCTATAAAACATATTAAGAGTATGTTGTTTGTTTCTTGTCAAACGTATAAATATAGTTCATACTGTAAGAATAAACCATTCATACTTCAGATATAAATATCATTCTAAAATAAAGAGCTAATTTTTTTCTGTTTCAGTTCATATATACCAAAAGGAAATCCTTTCTAATTTCCCTTTTCTTTTTTTATGTCAGAATGTAGCTTATCAAAAACACAAAATAACTTCAAAATTTTACTTTTAATCTTTTTTTTTATATTTCCTTCCCATTAGAGAAGTATTCTGAGTATGAGTTTTATAGTACAGACTGTATCCCACTGCTCACTAATTAGTCTTGGGTATAAGTTACACTAATTACAGTGCTTACATATTTTATTACATTAAGTTTAGGGTCAGACAATATTTTGTTACTGCTCTTTATAGAAAACAGTTTCACTCAAACTTTTTGCTGTTATTTCTCACAGTAATTCCTGTCTTATTTGTCATTGAAATATTATCTGAAACTAAATAGGGAACCTCTACTTGGTTACTCTATCAGTTAGAAACAATAGCTAAATCATTCTTGAATTAAGGCCTATTGTCATGAATGTTTGGTAATATCTGAAAGAATATGATCATGAATACAAGTGGTTAGAATGGGATTCTTATGCAAATCTGTGGGGTAACTGGGCAAAACTGAACTTCGTGGAATTGTTAGCACACTGGGCAAAAGTCTTCATAACATTTCATCTATCATTATGTTCTGAGTTCAAATTCTGCCTAGGTCAACTTTGCCTTTGAGGTCATTGTGATTCACTTACTCCTTCCCCCACAAATCCTGACCTTGTGCCAAAATTTGAAACTTATTATTATTATTATTCATTACCACACCAGACAAAGTGCTTAGTGGCATTTCTTCTGGCTTTATGTTCTGAGTTCAAATGCTGCTCAGATCATCTTTCCCTTTCATCATTTTTGGATCAATAAAATAAGTACCAATGAGTACTGGTATCAATGTAGTCAACTTACTGCTTCCCCCAAAACTGCTGATCTTGTGCCAAAATTTGAAACTATCATCATCATCATAATTATTATTATTATGTCAGCAAGCTGGCAGAACCATTAGCATGCCAGGCAAAATGCTTAGCAGCATTTCATCCACTTTTACATTCTGAGTTCAAATTTCACCAAGTTCAGTTTTTTTTCTTCAATTTTGGGTCAATAAAATGAGTACTAGCTGAGCACTGGGGTTGATGTAATTGACTACTCTTGCCCTAAAAATTTCAGGTCTCATGCCTGTAATAGAAAGAATTATTATTATTACTGTCTTATGATAATTCTGTTTGTCATTATGTTACTTAGCCCAACAGTAACACTTTCATATGATTAGAGAAAAAGAGGATAAGGCGAAGAGTGAGGCAGAAAGGGAGAGAAAGAGAAAAGATGGAAAGAGAAGCATCCATGACATGTGGTAAGGGAACATAACATTTATTACGTGATTAAAAAAGTTAGTTGAAGATAGTGATATTGAGGAGAGTTAGAAATATTATTTTAGCAGAGGGGTGATGTTCTGATGGTGAGATTAAAGAAAGGTAGGCAGAGAGAGAGAGATGGTGATGGTGGTGGCACTCATGGTGATGGTGAGTGCATAGTGAAAAGTAATTTGTTTTTCAATTGAACTAATTGTTTTATATCACTTATCACTTTATGTATGCGCATCCCAAACTTGCCATTGACTTTAGAAAGAAATCAGTTTCCCATTCACCTATAATAAATAATAAATCACAAGGGCAGGCATTTGATAAAGTGGAGCTATTCTTGTCTGAGCCTGTATTCGGCCATTGTCAGCTATATGTTGCATTTTCAGGTTCTTGCAAATTATTTGATGTGAGGGTTATCAACACTGACAAAAAAGGGAAAAGAAGAGGAAGAACTTACATGAAGAACATAGTCTGCAAAGAAGTATCAGATTGAAAGGTGTACACAAATTGAAATGTGTATTGGCTCTGACCCATCACCTTGGTTTATAAGTTACCAATGGTGTGGTTTTCAGAGTATGTCATGTTGCATTAAATTTTTACCCCCATGAAGTTGTGACCCCTACATTTTACATATGAAATAATGTTTTTTACTGTAAAAGTTTTGTTTTCTAGGTATTAAATTGTGACCATGTAAATTTTAAAATGTAATTTTTTTCTGTTTATGAGAAAAGCAGAAAAATAAGAGTGAATATTTATTTTGAGTGCTGTGCATTAAGTCTATAAAATTGTGCATAAAGTATATGAAGTGTATTTATAAAGTGCATTAAGTAATCATTGTAGTCAAATTACCTTCACTTTTCAATGAATAGCAGATGAGCAACTGTCTTTTGATACAGACACAACACAGGCTACACTTTCAGGTATTTTGGATAAAGTTTTCAGGAATAACCCAATGGGTTTACTATTAATTTTGTGAAATATTCATGGGTCCTGCTAGTCATCATTATTATTAAAGGCAGCAAGCTGACAAAATTGTTACTGGACTAAATGCTTCATGGCATTTCTTTTGGATTTTTGTTCTGAGTTCAAATTCTGCTGAGGTCAACTTTGCTTCTATTTTTTGAGTTCAATAAAATAAGTATCAGCTGAGTACTGGGATCAATGTAATTGTCTAACCCCATTCCCCAAAATTTCAGCCTGTGTACCTTTAGTAGAAAGGATTATTTGTATTAATAATATGGAAGGCCTATAGAATCACTACAGCATTGGACAAAATGCTTAGCAACATTTCTTTTGGGTCTTTATATTTTGAATTCAAATACTACTGAGGTCAATTTTACCTTTCAGCCTTTTGGGGTTGATAAAATTAAGTGCTGGGTTTGATGTAATCGGCTTTCCCTCTCTCCTCAAAATTGGTAGACTTGTGCCAAAGTTTAAAAAAATATTATTACTGTTATTAGTCAGCTAGTAAATTAACCAGTTAACTATTTGATTATATAAATATATGTGGTTGTTAAATTAAGGTTATCAGTTTCAAACAAGTTTAAGAATAACTACTTAACAGGGACCTAATATGGAGAGTAGAGTAGGTCAAATTGTATTGAACTCCAAGTTTCACCCGACAGTACCTTTTCATTTATTTATTTACTTAATTAACTTTACTTATTTTAATGCACTTTGTTTATTTTCTCATTTATTTTACTGTTTATTTTTGTACTTTTTGGGGAAATAAAATTTAAAGTATTTCTTAAAAAGTGGGCAGAAATATCTGAGAAGAAGAAAAGAAAGTAGTGGAGAATGTAATAGTATGTACATAAAGGATAGACATTTAATGAATGAAATCCATTTTATATAAGATTTGGTGAGTCAACCAAATATATCATGCTGAATGCAAGACTTCAATGAAAGTGATTAAATGTATAGAATTGACAAAATTTTACTCCTTTCTCATCCACTATCTGTATAGATGTGTCAATAATGTTTATATCTTTATAAACATATATCTTATAATGATTTGAAGTGTAGATTCTGTGAAAGACTGTTACATAAAGGTAAATAATTTGAGCTTCTTCTACTCTCCATTTATATAACATGTTTTTTCTCTTGTACATGTGCCAGTGACGTGCTCATGATTTTAGACTTGTGAACAAGTTCTTTTGAGTAAATAAGATCGATTGTCATCCAGAACAAGTTTGGTTAGTATGACACCAGTTTAGTTGGCCTGGCTGGCTGACCGACTGCTGGCGTTGACCTGTTGAATACCACAGCAAGTGGAATTACTTAATATGGATGACAGCAGACACTGTTACATCTTTCTTTCTTCTATGCATGTTGTTCGTTTATTTTGTTCATTTTGTAAATAGGCAATGGTGAGTCACCGTTTCAATGTTGCATTGTGATGACGAAGAATTGCAATTTCTTTATCAGCAGCTAAGAGTGAAAGAAATACGGTTACATTTAATAATTCTATTACTTTGGTAATAAATTATTTGCTGTAGGACAAGGCTTTCTAAACTGTGAAATAGCGATATGTTCATTACAAATTGTACCAGAATTGATATGACTCAGAGATCCCAGCCAGTCAAACAGTATAAAATGAAAAAAGAATAATAATAATTTCTCTATTCAGATGAAGGTCAAATACATTTGAGGTGGGAGTAATTCTTTCATTGAAAGCAATGATTGCTATCTGGATTTGAACTTCATGTTGTAGCTAAATTCTTTCACTTATACTTTGTTCAGCATTTCATTTTTGTTTTGTTTGAAAGAAATACCCTTTTTTGGTGGGTGGGAAGGTTTATAAGTTAAAAAAGAATCTAGTCCATATAACACTCCTTAGTAGAATTTAATGGCAAATATTTTACCAGGCTTTACAGTAGTCAATTGGCAGAATTATTAGAGTATCAGACAAAAGCCTGCAGTAGTTAGTTACAGTATTTTGTATACTGACTTCAAATACAACAGCTGATGTTAGCTTTGCCTTTCATTTATCTTCAGTCAGTAAAATGAAGTACCAGTTAAATTACTGGGTTGATTTTATACACCAATAAAGCATCCTAAATGTGTATAGACATATCTACAGAAATGAAAAACAGTCTAAGCAGAAATAAGATATAACCCAAATGGTAAATATTAAAGATTAATGAATGAAAAAGAAACAATAATAATAATATTAATAATAATAATAATCCTTTCTACTACAGGCACAAGGCCTGAAATTTGGTGGGAGGGAACCTGTCAATTACATCAACTCCAGTACATAACTGATACTTAATTTATCGACCCCGAAAGGATGAAGAGCAAAGTTAACCCCAGCAGCATTTGAACTCAGAACATGAAGACAGACAAAATACTGCTGAGCATTTCGCCTGGTGTGCTAACAATCTGCCAGCTCACTGCCTTAATAATAATAATAATAATAGTAATAATAATAATAATAATAATATAATAATAATAATAATAATAATAATAATGGTTATGATGATCACAATTACAATCTTATTACTTATATTTATGATGATGACTCGAGAAGATAATTGACCAGGTGCTTTCAAGATGCCCCACACAGACTTATACTGAATATCAAATTACACAGATATAACAAAGAGGCTAGCTATGTATGTATTTACACAGTAAAATCTACAAATGCTACCAGATACCCACCAGAAAAAGAATACCTTTGGTAAGTTAGCATATCAAAACAGTGCTGCTGATAAGGCTAAAAACTTTTTAATAATGCTGAAAAATTTTCCAAATACATGAGATATCAAACAAGTGGACTATAGTGGTACATGACTGCTATATCCAGAATACTTGAAGCATTGGTGGTGATAATGAGAAAGGAAGTGTTCAAAACAATAGAATTTTCTTTAAACGATTTGATGATTTTAGGCTTTTCAACACCCTCTTGTAAGTTCATATTTTGTGGGGGAGGTTGAATACTGATGTGTTTTACCAATGTGGAACTTCACTGATATCTTTCAATTTTAGTCATTGTCATTAAACTTCAGGTAAGCCCTGATCAAAGTAACCTATGATAAAAGTAAGGCCTGCTCCAGAGTATTCAGTATCTTAATTTAGCCCTACAATATGCACTCACTTCTTCAATTTTTTTCCTATAACTTCCTCCAGCCATTACCCTTTTACACCAGCTGAAAAATTATAACTAACTTGCTGTGAAAATAGAATTGTCTTTGATTTACTGGATAAATAGGTTTATCTCACAATCTGCAAATCTATTCATTCAATGCTATTGAAGAGAATTTCATTTTTTTTGTCCTAAGAAATGTTCTGTCCAAAGCTTTAACACTTGTCAATGTCACAACATACAAACTTGTTCAAATTTGCTGGCCTTATTGATTTTTGTTGAAGCAAACCATCACCTTGAACTCTGATTTGTTTTGTAGTCTTTGTGTCTCCATAAAGACCATTGTACAGTTTTTTTTTTTCAATCTAAACTGTCATAACATTCTATAAGTATTATTTTTGGTATGTGTATGCCCTAGTTTCTTTTTCAAAATACCTCCCACTATTAAAATAAATTGGAACGCTAGAAAAAACACGAGTTCCTTGGTATATTATTGCATATTTTCTGCTGTGTGTCATGTAGAGTACAGCATCCTAAGTAAGACGAGGATATGTTTAGTAAAGTGAGTTTAGTTGCCAAGTTCAATTAATGTACAGGAAGGAGAAAGCACATGCTTAGCATCTTGGTTCAGTGAAAGAAAACACTAAATAAATTTTCTTTCTAAAATATCTGGTAACAATTTATTAATTAAATTACCAAAAGGAAATTATACAGTTGTTTCTCCTTGCATAAAAGAAACAATTTTCTGAATGACTTTCCACAATTATGTTTATGAAGTGTTTCTGCAAGAGTTGTTTTATCAAGTCTCTTTTATTTTCTATTTCCTTTTCTGAATTGCTGCTTGATGCTTTTCATGTTCTCATTATAACAAAAGATTAATAGTTAATGAAACATAATAAAGACCACATAATTAAAATAGAAAGGTAAACATCCTTGGTAAGCATTTGGTTCTTAATTAGTTGTGTCACATTTTATTTAGACTCTCAACGCACATGCAAATAAGTGAACAGGTGATGATACACTAGTATATTAAAGCTACACATACATGTAAAATATGTGATCTTTCAGATGCTTTTCAAAATAGAGATTTTACCCTTTAGCATTCAGATTACTTTTATCAAATGTAATGATTATTCATTCACATTGTTTTGAATTAATCCTGCATTATCTTGAAGATTTAAGATTCAAGGATGTGATTATTTAGTTTTAGAATGACATTGTAGGGTAGGTGTGAGAGGCTAGAACCAGTCAGCTTGATCATAAAACAGATAGAAGATATGACCTGTTTAAGTGCTAAAGGGTTAAAATACAGTTAACGAGTAAAGCTGCACCTTGGCCATTTGTGCGTGTGTGTGTGTGTGTGTGTGTTCCTTGTGTTGACATAAGCATCATACAAATGATGGCGTTCATTTCGAGTATTCCATGAAAAACATGTCTGTCCATGGGGGAAATATTGTCTTGCTTGGAAATAGGTGAGATTTGGATACAGGAAGGGCATCTGACTGTAGAAACTTTGTCTCGAATAACTTTTGTCTAAGCCACAAAGGAGGAGGATGATTGTGTGTGTGTTCACATTCACTGGGTTCTTCTGACCTACTATAAATTGCTGTTTGATGCTTCATTGCTAGATCAATTTTTTTTTTCTTAAATAGATAATTCAAGCATTATTCATTATTAACTTCATGTCTTTACCATTGCAGTAGCTTACTGCAATGTTTTTCAGTATTTCTTCATGAAATTACCTTAAATTACCTTCTAAATTTTCTCCAACTCCCACAATTATATTTCTGTACATTCACTATTTCTGCTCTGTTACAAATATTAGTGTTGTACACCTGAAAACCTCTTTGTTGTCTTACTCAATGTTTGTTATAGCAAGATGCCGTTATGTTTGTTTCTTTCTTAAAATGGTATTGTCCTAGCAAGCAGTTCATAGGTGAAGATGCAAAGATTTCTATACTGTTGTTTAACTCTGATTGAGCAGACAGTAAAGTGCCGTTTTTAACGTGCATAAGAAACCCCCTAATTTTGGGGGGCTTAAAATTTGGAAAAAAGGTTTTGTAAGGGATTATAATACTATCTATATATAAGAAACTCCCATATTTTTTTAACCTAACTTTTGACAAAAAGGGTTCTTTATACATGTTAAAATACGGTAATTTCAGCTGTAACCACCCAGTCTTTCGGTATATCTGCATATATATATGGCTTATTGTGTCTTTCCTGTTTTTAAAATGACAATGTGATATGAGGGCACTTGGCTGTTATTTCTAGCAGAGCAAACAACCATGTTAAAATTGCTCCTTTTAGTAAGTTTCAGCACAGATGTTTAAACTATTTATTAGGCTGTTGATGAATGTTTAAAGGTTTGCATAATATAATGTCTATCAAATTGTATCTGAATTGTCTTTTCATCTTGATGGAGCTGTTGTAAGTGTATTTTCAGCCTGTTTCTGTTTTAAATCTAAAGATTAAAATGAATTCCAAAGAAGCTTTTCAGTTAATCCTTTCTCTAGTAAATTAGTTTTTTTATTTATTTTCCCCCTCTTTGTTTTACTCATTCTTTCAACTTTCCCATTCTCTTTTCATCTATATCTGCTTCATCTTTCTCCCTCCTTCCATCTCTCCCCCCCCCCAATTGTGCATGATTTCTTGATAAAATGGACTAATAGAGTTTGTTTAGAGGAATGATAGACAGATCTGCATAGCTTTGCTGATTACTTTCCCATTTAAATGCCATATTTTTGCAGTCCTCTTCATATATATATATTCTGCTTAATTATTTTATGGCATTTTATCTGCTCTGCTCACTATACTAGCAATTTATCATATTTCAACTTGATATAATATTATATCTGACATCAAATTGTCTTCTTTCTAAAACTTAAGCCCCCCAGTATATATCCTAAAGCTGTCGAAGCAACTTCATTTACAATAAAGGGTTTGCATATATTTGTTTGCTTTTTAAATCTTTCTCTTCATTCCTTTCCCCCATTTAATTGGCATCTGAAATGTAATGCTTTCTGTATATTATCTGTTCCTTTTACTACATGTTTACAAAATGGGATCACATTTTTTTCTTTTTTATTGGCTGTGACCTTTTAAGGGACAAAATAGGAAGTATAGAGAATTTGCTTTCTACTTGTCACTTTTAATTTTGAGTAAGCTATATTGATGAATTCTAATTAAGTGTATGTCCCTGTGATATTATTTATGAGTCATAATGATATCTTTTGTCTTTTACTTGTTTCAATCATTAGACTGTGGTCATGTTGGGCACCAACTTAGAGAATTTTTTAGTCAAATGAATCAATCCCAGCACTTATTTTTTAAAACCTGGTACTTATTCTGTTGGTTTCTTTTGCTGAACTGCTAAGTTAGAGAGACATAAATATTTCTTTACTACCCACAAGGGGCTAAACACAGAGGGGACAAACAAGGACAGATAAACGGATTAAGTCGATTATATCGACTCCAGTGTGCAATAGGTACTTAATTTATCGACCCCGAAAGGATGAAAGGCAAAGTCGACCTCGGCGAAATTTGAACCCAGAACGTAATGCCAGACGAAATACGGCTACGCATTTCTCCCGGCGTGCTAACGTTTCTGCCAGCTTGCTGCCTTTATAGAGACATAAATACACCAGCACCTATTGATAAGCAATGATAGGGAATAAACATGTGTGTGTGTGTGTCGGGCTTCTTTCAGTTTCCATCTACCAAATCCACTCACAAGGTTTTGGTTGGTCTGTGGCTACAATAAAACACACTTGTCCTAGGTGCCATGCAATGGGACTGAACCTGGAACTATATGGTTGGGAAGCAAGTTTCTTACCACACAGCCATATCTGGCCCTATCTTGTTAGGATAAGTACAAAGTTACACCATCATAAATGATATTTTTAATCTAACATTTTAAAATTTGACTTTGACTTTGTCATTAGTTTAATTAAGACTTTAACTTTCTCAGTCTCTGATATTAATCTTGAATGGAATTTGGCTGCTTTTGCCAATCTTGATATTTTCTAAGAGGAAGCCTCTGTGTAGTCACTTCAGCTACTAGAAATAGCAGCTAAATTCCCCTCCATATCATATTATTTCATCTTAGAAAAGAACACGTTGGATAAGGTATGTGTGCATAAGTGGGAAAATACTAGATGGTCATTGCTTGAATGTTTTTGATAACAGGCTTACATGATCATGCTGTCCTAGAGAAAAATATCAAAAATTTTTCCCTTTGATTTTTTTTTGTTTTTTTGTCCTGTGTGCAAAGTTTGACAATCTATTCATTTTACCATCATACTACATTTTACAAAATCCTGTTTTATCTTGTATGAAAATTACACAGCTTGTGATAATTTTCCTCTTATTTCTATGAGAAGATAACAGCTACAGAGATTTCTAATTCTGTTCTTCACATTTTAAAGAACAAAATATCAGTGCTGGGCTGTTCCTGCCTTTTCTAAAGGCTTTAGCAATGTAAGTGAAGTGACATAGTTAAGACTGGGAGTTTAAGTTGAGTTGTGGACCCAGCTTACTGGAAATCCTATTTTTCTGTGTATGTATGTGTGTGTACAGTACTTCACTATCTCAATTAAATCCCAAATGATTTAATTTGTTGTCTTGACATAGTTTATAACAAATCAATTTTCACAAGAAAATGTATCTTTGAATGTAAATTAGTATCATGTATATTTATAACATTATGAGACAAGTCTAGTTTGTGAAGCTAATTATATGCATAACTGGAAATGATATGGGTACAATGCTAAATGCTGCCATGACAATAGTTATTCATCTGACACATACACACTATTAATGGGTGAATTTGTATTAAAAAAAGAACTGAAATTATTCTTTGGTTGATAGGCTTTATCACACATTTGTATAATTAATTACTTGATCATCTCTCTCCTTGCCATTTATAATTGCCTTATTTCTTATACTTGGAACTATGATAAACACTTTCACAATTCTTTTTGCATGTCCACCCAACAACTAAGGGCTTAAGTTCTGAAACTGAAACTTTGATAGGTTATGTGGAAAAATCCAAAATTGATCAGATCATCATCACCATCATTGTCATCAAACATGCATCACCAACCCTTTTGGTCATTTCTCAAGACATGCAAGGACACAGTGTGGCTCTTCTAAAGCCAGAATACACATGGTATCCAAAATTGATCAGATATATAGATGAATTAATTAGCAACATGTTAAGCTCATATCAGAAAATAATAGCTCTTTACTTTTGTTAAAACACCAGACTAGACAACTCTTTCTTTCAAAAGAGATCAGTAGATATTACTTTATGATTTAATTCCTTTTCTTCACCTTTCTCTCTTGCTATACACATGCACATGCATACACACACACACACACACTGAGAGATGCTTATATATATGTGTGTGTGTGTGTGTGTGTGTGTGCACATGGTTGTATACTTATACACAAATAGTATATCTTCTTCAACTTCATAATCCATCTTAAGTTTCGGTAAATTTCCAATGTTTTAATGTGTTCTGAAGTAATACAGAATATACTTCAAACACTCTTCAAAAGATATATATTTCTTTGTGAAGTAGATATTACTCGATATTCCATTTTTGGTAGTTATCTGACTGTCAGTCAACATCAGCTTGAGTAGTTCTTTTATTGAGAATAATTCAGCATTTACAGCCTTGGCTAGAAGATAAGAAAAGAGAAAAACTTTTCAGGTGATGAAGAGGCTTTCTCTTAGATTTTTACATATTTTGCTCAAAGCTTTGATTGGATATAACTGTTGATTCTTGACATAATAAATTGATTCAGGTTTGCATTCTGTAGAATATCATGATGTTTGTGAAGGAGGTCAGGATTTTTTAGGTCAAACTTTATTCAGGTTCACTCTATAGAATATGCATACATCTTGCTGTTGTTCATGTTGTTTAGCCCCAAGTCAGCCTTGTTGAGACACCATCTAGTCTTTGGGTATCTTTATTAGGGTTCCATTTTTGTTGTAAATATTCAGGCCAGGTTACCAATCTGAAGATAAATTCCTTCAGTAACTCTGTTGTAAATGATTTTTAAACATTCCATCCATGACCATCTCATCTTTTTTGCCAGTCACAGACTATCTAGGACTACATTTTTAAATATGACCTTTAAAACAACAAAATTAAGAGAAATTTGCCATCTATTTCTAGCAGGGAAATCAATTACATAGAAGGTCCTTCATGATTTGGGTAAAAGAAGTCAAGTGTAGTTTTATTTCATGCATGGGACACTCAGATATATTCTGTGGGTATACATATATACAAAATAAGACAAAGTGTATTCACATTTTGTAAAGTTTTCCCTAAGCATGATAAAAAGAATTTTTGGAGCAATGGTATACATAACAAGCCACCTTGAAACCAGAAATTTCCATGACTGCAAAGAGTAAGTACTTTTTCCCTGCTGACATTTCCTGCTCTCTGGATGCATGTTGAGAGTCAACACATTCATTTAAGCCATGCTTTCCACTCTTGCACACATTTCAACAAAATTATTAGAGAGCAGTTTCTCTCTCCACTTCCACCTTCCTCTCCAAATAAAACTTGAAGAAGTTGATGATGGCTTGGTCAAAGTAGAAAGTATTTGTCCTCAGTCCTTTTAATCATCCACCTCGTTTTCCATGGCCTAGAAAACTGCTTGTCCTTTCTGTCCAGAGGAAGCCTTCTTTAAGACAAACTTGGTTGATAGCTGGATCAATTATGTATTCAACACCAGCTTTTCAGCATAGTGCCATGAGTCAGCAATGCTCAGACACTAAAAGTGTGCATGCCGAATAACATTGATGCCCAATGCGCATGTAGAACAGAAATGGCTGATAGCATTTCTGTCCCTGTAGAGTAGTTCTTGAACCAACAATGAATCCCTGGGAGCAATGAGTGGTCAGGAATTTTGGAAAATTATTCTTAATCCCTAGGCAGAAAGTCCTCTGGAATAGAAGATTTAATTTCATCAGCACCCATAGTTTCTCCAAGAACACTGTCACATTTCTCTTCATCTAGTCTTCTGTAGATTGCTAAATTCCACTGCCATGTTACCTGATTGACTGAGAAGGCTGTGAGCATTTGACAACATTTCAGATGCTGGGTGCCCAGACTTGGCCTTTGCTAGACTCAGGACTGCAACTCTGTCAAAGAAACAAACTGTGGAAGTATAGTTTTACAAATGGTAACCTGCTCACCATCCAGGAATCTCTGCAGATGGCATAGCTTGAGCAGATCTCTATGCATCACCTGCCCTGATATACTGGGTCTGCCGTGCAAAAGGTGTTGACAAAAGATGGACTATCTGATCAGTGGTACATGGTCCTTTCAAAAGAAGTGAAAGTAGACGCTTCAATCTGGTTATACAAGAATTAGAGTAAAACATAATGATCTGGCCAGCAATAATATATAATAGAGAGATAATGAATATGCTTGATTTTTCTGGGTTAGCTTCCTTTCAGTCAATTTCTAGTGAGCCTCATAACACTGCTCATAACTATTTCCTAGTTCAATGAGCCAGACCCCTAAGCAACTAATTAAACCATTGGCCCAGTGCCCCATAACACTAACTCTGCTCAGTGTGGACTTGCCTCTCCAGGTGCTACTTTTGTTGTTATTGTAGATGTATTCTATTTACTCATTTTCACTTTCCAGTGACTAATATAGCTGGTGATATCCCCTCCAGACTTTATTATGTGACTAGTCAACACAGTAAAACAACAATTATCAAATACAAACATTCTTAAACCACCTCTGCTTCATTCATCTCCTCCTCTCTCCGTTAAGTTTCTGTGTCTCTTGTTTCTTTACTATATCAGTTTGCCTGAAGCAACTCACACACTCTCTGTATATGTGTGTATGTGTTATAAATACACACACATGCACACATACATATATATATATACACACATATACACACACACCTCCCTCTCAGTGTTTTTTTAATCTCTACTGCTACCTTTTTCTTCCTGTCACACTCTCTCCTACAGATATGCATACAACCACATATACAAGCCTTGCAGGCAGCTTTACACTATATAACAGGTGAGCAAGCCTACCTGTCTGAATGATCCCTTACCTGCTCTTAACTACCCCCATCCCCATCCTCTCTTTACGTACACACATTCTCTTTCTTTCTCACTCCCTTCAGTCGCCTCGCAGCTTTATACATGCCTACATTGATTTATGTGGTCGGAACAGAAATTCCCTCACAATCCCTTTGTATATGTGGTGTTATTTCCCTCAATAACTGATAGGTAATTTTAATGGGTACAAGTAACCAAGGTAAATCAGACTGTGATGGACTTACTCCAACACTTGACCAGGTAGGGAAACATTAATAGCATAACTTTTAGTTCTTTCATCATTATTTTGCTTTATTTTGAAATTCTCTGTTTTTTTAATTTTGCACAATCATCAATAGTTGTATGGTCTGCTAGAAATAGCAACCAAATCTCCCTCAAAATTACACTCTACCATCTAAGAAAAAAGAAAGCGGTACAACAGAAAATTTAGTCCTATATCTGATGAATAAGACTGATCTGGGACTAAATGACGACACATCAATATAAGAAAACACATGTGCACACACACACACCACAAATTATCGCAAGTCAGTATTTTGAACAATGTAATGTTTTATCACTATTACTTTTTATTCAAATTAAATTTTTGTTTTTATTTCTATATTTTTTTAGCTCTATTTATTCATCTTTATATTTTTGATAAGATATTTGTATTTTACTTCTCAATGATCAATAGCTTATCACACAAAGATTTGGGTCACTTTTACTGTTATTCGTTTTATTTTTGTATTTATTTGTTTTCGTTTTTTAATTAAAAATGTTAATGATTAATAATTGTATTTACTATTCAGAGTATTTTTATTACATCTCTTATTTCATCCACTTATTCTAAAAGTTTCTTTCTGCTAAAATATTATGGCTCAATTTCTTCTAAGAAATAGAAAGTTTGTGACATTCATGCTGAGAATTGAAACTCTTTCACAGTTTTGGGTTTTTCATTCATTTATTTTTATTCCAAGGGGTTAGCAGAGGTTGGAATTACTTTGAGAAATTATTTAGATATTTACTTTCTCCATTTTTATAATGTTTCTGTCTTTATTTTGTATTTGCTTAAACCAGCTGGTGGTGGTAGCTGTTTTACTCAAAGCCATCCCCAATTGAAGAAACCTTTGATCAAAGACATTCCAGCTGTGACCATCCTATTTTGTATTGATATAAGATGTTCAGACTGAGATCTTTCAATGTGTCTTTTCCTGTTGTTTCTTTTTTTTTCTTTTGTTTTTGAAGGCATACAGTATGATTTGAAAGTTGATTTTGATGCTATTTTTAGCAGATTAAATAACAAATAGAGACTCTTACATTAGTCATAATAAGAGTTGTTTCTTTTTAAGCACCAGGCAGACATATGACCATAAGTGTCCTCACTGTGAACACCTTGTTTTTGTATATCAGACATTACATTAGCCAATATATCCATATTTAAATTGGGAGTGTAGTAATTTGAGTGAGATTTGGCTGTTATTACTAGGAGTTGAGTGACTTCTAAATATAGTCATAATTACCAACTGTGACAAACAGTGACACCAGTACTGCAAGGGGCTGATATTTTACTATTCATTTTCTTTCACTACCTTTTGTTTTCATTGAGTGTATTTTTACATGTTGACTCTATTTGTAAGAATAACAAAGTCACTGTTGAGCTTTCTATTTCTCTTTTGCGACTACCTATGTAATATACGGGTAGCATATGTGTGGATGCAAACGTGTTTCCACATGCACACACACACACACACACACACACACGCATCTTTTATCTTTTACTTGTTTCACTCTTTAGGCTGCATCTATGCTAGGGCACTGTCTTGAAGAATTTCAATTGAACAATTTGACCCCAGAACTTATCTTTTTTTAAGCTTGGTAATTTTTCTATCAGTATCTTTTGCTGAGCCACTAAGTTATGGTTGCATAAACACACTAACAGCGATTATCAAGTGGTGGTTAGGGACAAACACAGACACAAAATCACGTACCCATATATATATATATATACACACATACATACATACATGTATATACCCGTATATATATATGTGTGTGTGTGTGTGTATATATATATATATGTCACGTGACCGACCAGACCATCAGATGTTGCTACACATCGCTGGTCACAATGCATTCGCATTGTTTTAGCCTTCGAATGACGCCATCCTGCTGGCTAAGCGAGCAGGCCAACAGAAGAAAGAGTGGTGAAAGAGTACAGCAGGGATCACCACCCCCTGCCGGAGCCTCATGGAGCTTTTAGGCATTTTCGCTCATTAAACACTCACAATGCCTGGTCTGGGAATCGAAACTGCGATCCTACGACCGCGAGTCCGCTGCCCTAACCACTGGGCCATTTATATATATATATATATATATATATATATATATATATATATATATATATATGTATACACACACACATATAACTTTGAGGACATATGTAAATACATAGGATGTATATATGTGGATGTATGTCTAATTTTTTTTGTGTGAGTGTGTATAGGTGTGTACATATGTGTGTGTGTGCATGTAAATATTAACATGAAAGATGGAGTGAGCAATCCATTATATTACATAATCCTACAATTGTTTCATTGATATTTTATCCAAAGAGTATGGCTTTGATATTATTATATATGTGCAACATTACACCACGTTGCTATTATTGTGCTAATACTACAAGATATCAACACATCAAGTTAAAGTACAAAATCCATTTTATGCAAATGTATCTATGTGTATATGTTATATATATATATATATATATATATATATATATAGAGAGAGAGAGAGAGAGAGAGAGAGAGAGAGAGAGAGCTAAAACTTACTTGGAAATGGATGCATGGCATTCTATCATATAATAATATAAATAATATATAAATATATGCATATATATACATGCTGTCTCTACCTTTGAAATGCAGAGTAGATAAAACAGTGGACAACTGATGAAGGGAATGTTCTTTATGTTGCTTGTTTCTTTTCTCTATTTGTTTCGTTTGTTGTTCAAAAAAATATTCGTATTCTATATTTTTGATTTTTATGTTCTCATTTCTCATTTTGTTCACATGTTTTTGATGTCCTGTACCCATATATGCATGTATATATACATATATATGTAAGTATGTACATATATGTATATATATATGCATATATTTATATATTATTTATATTATATATATATATGTATGTATGAATGTATGTATGTATGTATGTATATGCATATATAATCATTATCTATTTTGTATTTAAATTTTGTGTTTTTCACAAATTAGATAACTGACAGTGTATCCATTCTAATAATAGAAAAAGCTTCAGTTGAAACCCTTGCTATTTCCATTGTATTTGCATCCATACATACTTATGTGTGTATGTATTTACTTCTGTGTGCATGCACATATATCTATGCCTGTACACATACATGCATGCACACACTCACACACACACAAGTTTATCAAAACATGAAGTTATAGTTGTGCCCTAGGTTAGCTATGTAGAATAGGAGTGTGGTATGCAGGTATTCAATCAAATGACTTAATGGGACCCACAGAAGCAGTGTTCCTGATATAGCAATGTTCTACCTCTTGAAGGCTTATACTATGTAATATCAGGTCATCCTATAAGCTCTGTCTGAATTTTGAATAAAGAAAGCAAGTGATCAAATGTTATATTTAATTTAAATTTAATCATCAATGTACTTTCCCTAATTATCTTTGGCTTCCTTCCATCTATTTACAAGCTTTCTAATCCCATCAATGTAAAACTCTTTTGGTTTCAAAGCGAAGAACTCAGAAATGTCAGTTTACACCTCCTCCTGGCTTGCGAAAGTTATGTTCCTCAAATGATTCTACAAACTACAAAACAAATGGTAGTCTGAAGGAGCAAGGCCAGGAAGATAAGGTGGATGAGGAATTTTTTCCCTAGCTCTTCGATCGTCTGTGATGTAATCTTTGCAGTGTGGGGTCGCGCATTGTCCTGATAAACACCACTCCTTTTCAATTCACTAAAGCGGGTTTTTTTTTCCTTCAAAGCTTGGTTCAAACACTCTAATTAGTGACAGTAGACTTGATCATTGATTGTTACATTAGATGGTAACAATTCAAAGTGAATTACTTCTTTGCAATCCCACCAGATAGAGAGAAGAACCTTTTTTCCATGAAGTTCCCTTCTCGGTTATGGTTGAGCTTTTTCCCTTTTACCAAGCCACTGTTTACGACATTTAACATTTCGATAGAATGGAATGAAGAGCAGATGTCAACTCAGGATTTGCGATTGCTTTTGGACAATTCATGAGGCACCCATTTTCCAAGTTTAGGAACCTTTCCAAGTTGTTGAAGATGACAATGAATAGTTGTATGGTTTGAACTAAGCTTTATTGCCAATTCTTCAACTGATAATGCAGGATTTTCTTCAAGTAATACCTCAAGGAGCTTATCATCAAACTCAACTGGACATCCTGTTCGATCTTCATCTTCAAGGCTGAAATCTCTTCTCAAGGCTGAAATCTCTTCTGAATTTTGCAAACCATCTTCTGCAAGTCCTTTCATACAAGCATTCTTTCCCATAAACTGAGTGTATGTTTCAAGCCACTTTGGCTGCAAAGTTTCCTTTTTTGTACTCATAAAGTATTATGTCCTTAAATACTCTTTGGATACTTCCATATTAGAAAGTGTTTTAACCCTTTCGTTACTATATTTCTGACCAAAATACACCCCTTATGTGTTTCAATTAATTTCTAACATAATCATAAATTTAGTCTGGTTTCATTAAACAACTATAACTTTTTTATTTATCAATATATTAATGTGATTTTTGGAAGATAATTTAATGAAATGTTCTCAACCAATTCTATACTATAATTTTTGTCACAAAGTGACTCTAATTGCAGGTAGATACAGGTAAATTCAACAAAATATAAAATTATAAAAATTTTGTTCAAACATCGCTATAGAAAATGGGTTATTAGCTAATATTCAGTTGGGTATACAACAAAATTTTACGATAGAATTTGTTATTCTGGGTAACTTTCTGATACCCATAATAATAGTTATGGCAAAATAGTCTTAATTTCATTTAAGGTTGTGGGAAACCACTAACTATCCTTTCTTTTGCTTTGTTTACATTTAGCGTAACGGTTTGTTTCCGCCGTAATGAGTTCAAATAGACTCATCAGAAAAAGTAAAAAGAAATAGTCTATCACTTTACTCTCCTGGGAAAGTCTGTGGCTTGGTCCAGTTTCTTCAGAAAAATCACCGAAAGAAACAGTTTTTAAATTTTCACTCCATTCAGGTGCCAATTCATTTTCTTTATCGCTGTCGGAGCTCTCGGATTCACTGTTTTCACTTTCGGAAAATGAAACATCAGATTCATTATCAAATACCACGTGCTTTTTTTTTTCAGTCATAGAGTTAGATTTATCAAGGTCTTCAGTAGAAAATCCTTTGAATTCTGACTTGCTGCTTGATATAATGAAATTTGTATCCATTTTTTGTCAGAATCACAAATTTTGAAAACACAATAGGAACAAATTTCGGAGAAAAAAGGTGAAATTGGACAGAACTTATGGAATGACCTGATACTTTGTAATGTAGAGATGTGGAACAATCCGGACATCTTGCTTCCCCTTATACACTCACCTCTTTCCAATTTGATTTAAAATGCTTGTTGATTCACTATGTGTTGCTACAGTTGTAGGAGACTTTGGGAACAATTTTATTGTTCTCCAGCACAGTGTTTGGACTAATGCTATTATCATTATTATGCTTGTTTTCTTTTCATGTCTGTCTTGACTGTATAAGATAGATAGTGTTGTAATTCCCATTGATGTTGTTTAACCCCTAATTAGTCCTGAGCAAGCAAACCTATGATCAAAGGCAATGATATTCCACTTATTTATTAGATGGACATAGTGTGTCTGCAAGGATTAAATCTGGAGGAAATTTGACTGCTATTTCTTTCTTACATCTTGAACAACTACTTAAAAGCTCCTTCAGTGGTTTTATAGTGTTGTAAATATGTCTGGGTGTTTGGCATTATTGGTAAGAATTCTTCTTATATTCATGTGATTCTCATTATGTGACACCTTGGGCATGTGTCTTCTACCAAAACCTTAGGTCATCATCCTAAGCCTTGTGAGTGAAACAGTCAGAAATTGGGCATAAACCCATCAGATAGATTGTACCTGATCATGGATGGGAGATTTTATCTGCCACTCAGTTAAACAAACACATATATATATCTATATGTGTCACCTGGCGCTTGAGTATTTTTAGCTGAGTTACAAGATCTTGGACTGTCCCCAATTTGGGGATAATTCAAAATTGTGTACTTAATCCATCTCTGTTTAATACTATTACCTACCATCTTGGATGCTTTTTGTTGAGCCCACTTTGTTGTAAGCATTTGGGCCAGGTCTCCATTTTGAGGATAACTTATTCCCTCCCACTCACCATTCTTGGAGGCCCTGTAAAAGATCATGAGCAGCAGTAACTACCTTCCTGACGAAAAGATTAATGAAAAAAGGAAAAAAGCTACAATCTGCCTCTACTGTAGCCTCTAAATTGTGGTGTGTTTTTTTTTCTTTTTCCTCTTCAAGTCTTTGATAAAAAAAAAAAGCCAAGACTGTTGCCATCCATCTTGACTAAAACAAATTAAATTAAAATTAATCTCATAATCCTAGGGATATCAAAGAATGGACCTTGGTGCTGTGTCCCTCATAACATTTTTAGTTTTTTTTTTTTTGTTTCACTGTGTAAATGATGTGTGTGTGTGTGTGTGTGGTCACTGTGTAACCTGTGATGTGAAATGCACTGTTTTTGTATTTTTTATTCTACAGTTTGTTGGGAGGAATTTAGTATCCAGGCATTCTCCACCATGTGTTTAGCATTGTCTTTTTCTTTGATTTAATGAAATGTAATATCTGCTTGTGTTCTGTTAGTGTGTCATATTAATTTCTCTCTTGTGTCTTCTGCTCTTGCTGTGGATGTTGAATGGGTGTGTATTACATGTAATTTTCCTAGTTTTTTTTTTTTTCATTTCCTCTGTGTATGCGGTGTGTTTGTATGTATACATGTTTGTACACAGTTTGTGTAGAAGCTGTATGGTTGAATGATTAAGAGGTTAGCTTTGCTATCACAAGATCTTGGGCAAGTGTCTTATAGCCTCAGGTCAACCTAAGCCTTGTGAGTGAAATTGGAATGATAGGAACTACGCAGTAGACCATTTTCTTTCTACTGAATTGTACTAGTAATTCAAAGATCACTAACTGTGTCACACAAACTGCCTAAGAATTAAATTAAGGAAATGTGTCTGTTGAGTAGGCATTATATAGTAATGAATAGGTGTTTAGTTTTTAACTTATATGGATGCATGTTAACAGTGATTGAAACATTATCTGATAAGGAACACAATATGAAATGTAGAATCAAATATATATATATTTGTGTGAGTGAGTGAGTGAGGCAGACAGACAGACAGAGAGCTGATTCTTTAATATATTTAAGATTTCATGAAAATATTTTGTAAACGATATATTTTCACTTCAATCTTACTGTGAAATCCCTCTCTTGAAATAGTAAAGTATTCTTCTCCACGCTGATGCATATGAGTAAATGGGCACTTTTGAAATTTGATCTACTGATTGGCAGCTTTCACCATAATGTTATACCAATCCGGAACTCTTTTTGACTGCATAAACAGACAAGCATGCAATTCAATGAGGGAACAACTATGTGGTTGCTAAACCAACTAGAAATAATAGCTGAATAGCAACTGAAAGAGACAGAGGCAAAAATATTTTAGTGAGGCAAACAAATAAATTGCTATAGAATATTAACCATTCATTATATTTCCTTAGTATTTTTAACTACAATTATCTTTCAGAATTTTTTTTCTGGTATAGCCACAAAACCTGAAATTTTATGGAGAGGGCCTTAGTTGATACCACTGACCAGTTCTTGACTAGTACTTTATTTTATTGACCTTGAGAAGGCAAAATATACTTCAGCAAGAGTACAGAGCAACATACATTTCCCCATTTAAATTCAT
Organism: Octopus sinensis; assembly: GCF_006345805.1. NCBI lineage: Eukaryota > Metazoa > Mollusca > Cephalopoda > Octopoda > Octopodidae > Octopus > Octopus sinensis. Next base: position 59,713,273 of record NC_043000.1, on the reverse strand, counting down.
TTTCAAATAGTAAAGTTGCATTCTGCTCTTTATCATCTAGCTTTCAAATTGATATGTAGCTGTGTAATCTGCTAGAAATAGCTGCTAAATTTTCACTTAAATCTTGTCCTTTTTTACCAAAGAGAAGGATGAACTGAATAGTCTGATCAGTTGGGAAGTACCCTGGTATATTCAACTGTACCTTGAAACTGGTGCCCCAGCATGGCCATAGTGCAATGACTGAAACTAGGAATAGATTGAAAGAATAGTATTTCAGTTGATTGTTCTTCTTATTTATATTTTACTTTAAACCATTTTTTGTATTGTTGTTTTCAGTGATGTGTTATATCCATGAGACATTACCAGAGCACTTTTTTTTTACTGCCTGCTGTTCCTTTGTTCATTTGTTAATCGTATATTTTAGCCACTCATTTCATTCCTTTGTCATTGTGTGATCAGAGATGGTGTTTGTTATGATCCATTGTTGCATGAAAATACTCCTTTTACTTCATATCTGTCTACCATACTTGTGATTACAACCAATTCTTCAGACATCTGATTCTCTCTTCTCTCCATTCTCTCTACCTCATTCTCGGCTTGCTTGTCTACCCCACTCCCTCATGCACACACATGTATGTAGGTGTGTGTATGTATGTATGTATGCATGCTTGCACGTATGTATGTATGCAATAATATATCAATGCATTGGATTAGGTCTTTAGTCCAGGTATATATTGAATATCTGCCAATTTGCTCTCACCAATGAACCAATTGAAAATGTACCCTTGTGTATTAATTTTAAAGCCTATAGAAACTGGTTAGTTATTCACTTTGGTTGTACATAACATATATCAGAGTACAGTACATTCACATTTTATTATAAGCACGTAAAAGATTCTAAAGAATATTTAAATTCTATACATATTTCTTACACTGTCATAGAGTACTTGGTTATTTTTATCAGATATTTTTTTTACCTCTGTGTGTGTGTGTGTGTGTGTGTGTGTGTATATATATATATATATATATATTCCTATCTGTCTGTCTATGTCTATCTTTATATCTTGTTAATTGTGTGTTTATGTATGTATATATCTATCGAGCAATCTAACTACGTGTCTGGAGCTTTACTATGCTGCCTGACTGACCACATCATTCCACCACATTACTGAGCAAATGAAGAAGTTTCTGTGACTGTTTGCGCAGCCAAACACCATGAAATCACATTCTACCTCCCTAGAAAAAAAGGAGGAATAGTTGCATAATGTAGCCCTAAATATATATAAAGTGGGCTAGTCATGGCCGAATGCTTTTGATCATAGGTCTGTTTGATCACATAGCTCTAAACAAAACAACAATAACCACATTAAGTAGTGTTGTGCAACAGCTGTCAGTATGTCCACCTTTTCAGTGAATTTCTCAACATGTCTTTTGTAGTTGAGTCATGTCCTTTTCTTTGCTGTTGTAGAATGTACAATTTGATAAACTTTAAAATTTTATTTTATTTTCTGTCTATATTTGTGTATGCATATGTCTATCATATTTGTGATAGTTATTCAATATTCAAAGAAAATACACTTAAAGTTGCTTTCTAAATCTGAGACTTATAAGTAGAGTAAAAAAACAACATTGATCAGACTATAAAACTCATTTTTCTTTTCCTATCAACATTGTTTCTATTTGTGTATTCTCTGATCATGTTCTGCTACCATGTTTATGTACATTACCTTGCTTTAGGGTTAAACAAAGCTCTCTTGCTGCTCTATCACAGATGCAAACATATGTTAAAACATGTGTCTTTTGAAGGATCAAATGTAACACAAAAGATAAAATTGATTTAACTGTTAAATAAAAAGAACATTCTTCTTTAGTATTTCTAAATAATAGTAGGGTTTCTTATAATGTTTTAACACCTCAACATTTCTTTGTTCACAGGTTTGCAGATATTCTTTAATCTGTTTATCTCACAAAGTAATCCCTTTCTTAAATGACTGAATACATTTTTCAAATTTATAAATCTATTACAATTCCCTACCTGCTGTGTCAGTATTTTCCTTCTTTGTATTGTTTTATAGGTTATAATATTCCTAAGAATCAGACATTTTACATGTGTTCTTGAGAAAAATCCAGGTGGAAGGTTTTTGTACACCCCACCAGTTGACTGATCACTTAACAGATGTCTATCTATTTTCTACTGAGCTGGGCTAATATAGATTAGGTCATAGTTCTTTTAAAACATGTTGTGTGGATCTTGAGTTTTGAAAAAATTCATCGCTTATAAGTTAACAATATGACACCTTAGCAATTCAACTATTACTTCTTTCTTAGCTATGAAATATATTATGTAAAAAATTTTATATTCCATACTGGAATACTTAAAAATATATTATGTTTCATCCCTATTTTGTAATGATATACAGTAGTACTTTGGTTTTTGAACAACTCTGATCACAAATAAATTGTGCTTTATCACCTGTCTTTCTCATATTCATTTATGTGAATGCATGTTTGATATGCGTTTGATACTGAAAGAGAAGTGTTAACCAGGGCATATGAAATTATTGCCTTTGACTGTCTAAAATATTTATTATTCAGCACACCTGAATATCCTCTGCAACCCTCTTTTTTCAGTCAGTATCTCGTATTTTTATTTGTCAAGTTACACTTATTATTTCTAACTTAGCCAGTTTTTCTTGTCATCCTTTTCAACATGAAAAAAAAAGTACAATATTCTCCAAATGTTTCTAATAATGATAAAAATTTATGTCTGCTTAATCTAAATAATACATTTCAAATTCAGAAAAAGTTTACTGATTCTTTTCTGTTGATGCATTCAGTACTATGCTGCAATGTGTGTGTACTTGTGTTTATTGGTTTCCCTCACTCATACGTTAAGATGATCAAAGTAAGAAATAATAGCTTTATAATATTGGTTCCAGTTATCTGGAATTAAGTTAAACTCCCTACAGCATTACATTTGTCTTGAAATGTGTAAATTATTTTGCTTCAGTTATCATAGAGTTGGCTATGGAGTATTACTTTGGAAAAACCCAGAAAGAATTTTGTATGCAGCTAGATAGTGATGGTGGTGGTGGCAGCAGTTGTTGTTGCTGTTATTATGGTGGTGCTCTTAAAAAAACACTAATAGAGTTTAAATAAAAATATGCTTACAAATGATACTGTATAATTAAATATGCTTAAAACAAACAAAGTGTAGTAGTTAGAGATGAATCTTTAAAATCTCCAGACAAACTGATAGCTCAATTATGGCAATTTAAAAAACAGGCAACCAGGTGTATCTATACCACAGAAATGAAAAACAAAAGAATGAAACTAAAGAATGTAAGTTGGGTGAAGATGAAGATGAGACAGTCACTTGAATAGTGAATAATAACAATAAAAAGGGTCCTAAGTGATTATTTGTAAAAGCTTACATGATAGGAGGAAGGGAAAACATCTGTTGGATAGTTTAAGAGGTGAATGTTATAAGGTGAATGCAAAATAGTAAACTACATGCGATATTTTGACTTCATTTTGAAAAGTTGTATCTGAGTGTATGTAGAATTCATCTCTCTCACCTAGATATCAGCAACAAAGGCCTTCAGGTATTCTTGTTCAAAGTCTTTCTTCCTAATTCCCTTAAATTCACCATCTACTTCTCCCCTCACTGAATGCCTCCAACCACTAACATTTGCTTCAGTATCTCTCTATCCTATAATGACTTAAATGCCCACAGTTGTTTTTCTCTTTCACATTGTTACCACACTGACACCATTGATGCAGAGGCTGAATTATTTGCTATTCTGAACTACCTGGGACGATTAGTATTTTTACCTTTCCTTATTATTGAATAACACTCCTGAAACAGCCTTGATCTCTATTTCATTTCCAAACCTTGCCATTACTTATTGAATCATCTGACACTGTCTAATCAAAGCAATATCTTTTACTCTGCAAACATCCTGGTAGTCAACTAATCAGTTTTATTACAGAAACACCTTACAGCAAATAAGCTTCATTCATTACCCATGTAAGGCAGCTGGATGAGTGGCCAAAACCATTCTCCTAAGCATGTGTCTTTTTATTCCATAACTCTAAAATTTTCATATGGTTCACTTATGTCTATGCTACAGCAGTAATAAAAAAAAAAAAACATTGCTTAACAAAACTGCGACTCATGTCACTTATTAAAGTCATTTGTTCAACATGAGGTGAAACATATTTTATCACAGTAGATATTAACTTCATCTTCTTTCATTCTGATCCTTCATCTTCTCTTTGAGATTCAGTTTTCTTCAATCGTTATCTAGTAGATTTTGTCTTGACATTTTCTTATAACTGTGCTTATCTTCTCCACTTACATTTCGCTTAAAAAATTTCTTTTTTATTCTGATTTACCTTATGCATTAACACTTGCTCAAGAACCTTATCTGGGCTTTAACTTTACGGCTGTTTTTCATTTGTAATTGTTTAGGTAAGAATCTAAAAATATACCCTTAGGATGAAATCTAGGTCTATTAGATATTTTAGCTTGTTTCTGGTAAAATCATGACCACTCATTTATGACTAGGTTACTGGTATCAACACTTACTTTTAGCAATTGTTCCATTTAGCATTAAAAATTTAGTGTTGCTAATAAGGAGATACTCCATGGTAATATGACTTTCTGAACAAACATTCTCATTAGTAGAGTTCACAGGTGCAATTTGGTAATAATGAGTTCAAAAATGAGAGTTAAAGGACAAATATACATTCAGGTTTATCGTTGTTGTTTGGCATGACCATATGCCTTTCTTGCCTTATGAATTAGCTTCTTCATTCTATAAGATGGTGAGGTGGGATTTTTAGAGAGATTTGGCTGATATTTCTAGCATACTGCATAGAGATTTCATTATTAGTTTGAACTTGCATCTGTTTTGTGTGGCTATATTTTATAGATTGATAGACAAGTGTTCACACAGTGCACACACACAATATTTACCTAGGTACATGAATAAGTTTATAGTATGTTGTATAATGTGTGAGACAACTAGTGTATGTGAGTAGAAATATATATATATATTTGTTGTGCAAGATTTTTTATGTGAAGTCGTGTGTTGAAACAGATATTGTTATATTTTGGAATATAGTGCATGTGTTTTTATTGGCTAAACTGGCAAAATGACCATTCCAAAATATAACAATATATATATATATATGTATGTATAAGGGATCTACAAATGTTGGGACTCACAGAGGGATGTCAGGGGACAAAGACTCCTAGCAATTTGCTGAGCTTGAAAAGACATGTCAAACTAAGTACAAGTGTGGTTGCCCTTGCATTCAGGCTCTTCCCCTGCAGCCCTCTCCTGCTGAACATCCCTAATATTGTGGGCTCTTAAGTGCTGGTGCCACAAAACAAAAACAAAAACAAAAACAAAACACTCATGCTGCTACTGTGTAAAAGTACCCATTACACTCTGTAAAATGGTTTGTGTTAGGAAGGGCATCCAGCTGTAGAAGCCATGCCAAAACAGATAAAGAGCTTGAACAGCCAATCAACTGGCCAGCTCCTATCAAACCTTCCAACCCATACCAGCAAGGAAAACAGACATTAAATGATGATTATGATGCTATAGATACACACACACACACACACACATGCATACACACACCATCATCATCATTTAATGCCCATTTTCCATGCTGGCATGGGTTGGACGGTTTGACAGGAGCCGAAGAGCTGTCCAGATTCCATTTGTCTGTTTTGGCATTGTTTCTACAACTGGATAATCTTCTTAATGCCAACTACTTTACAGAGTATGCTGGATACTTTTTATGTGCTACCAGCACAGATGCACTTACATGGCACCAAACTGAGTGAATTCTATGTGGTACTGGCATGAGTACCTTTTACATAGCACCAGCACCTGCTAGGCAAAGACCTCTCAGCTGGGAGAGGAAGTGGAGGCATTGCCGCAAAGGACATGCCTGTATGTATGGATGGCCACAATTTTACATTGCTTATCATGTCTTCTCTAGTACAGCAAATCACCACAAGCCCCAGTTCTTTGTCATCTATTCAGTGAGGCCCATATGTTAAATGTGTGTGTGTTTATCTGTCCACAAAGTCTCTCTGATAGGTGAGTGAGACAATGGGGATAAATTATCCTTGTATAAATCCTGCTCCAAATGTTAGCAACAGAATGGGCTCAGTTAAGGCCAGGGAAGGACCAAGTAGTAATGTTAAACTGAGTGAAGGAGGTTTTGTGTGTGTGCATATATCTGAATGTATGTATTCATGTATGTGCGCACACATGCACAAACAAGCATATATATATATATAAATAAGAGTGTGTATGTGTGTATAAAAGCATGCACATACACAGATGGATGGACGGACGGACGGACGGATGATAGATAGATAGATAGAAGGACGGATGATAGATAGATAGATGATAGGTAGATAGATAGATGATAGGTAGGTAGGTAGATAGATAGATAGATAGATAGATAGATAGATAGATAGATAGATAGATAGATGATAGGTAGGTAGATAGATAGATAGATGATAGGTAGGTAGGTAGATAGATAGATAGATGATAGGTAGGTAGATAGATAGATAGATAGATAGGTGATAGGTAGATAGATAGATAGATAGATTATAGGTAGGTAGATGGATAGATAGATAGATATACAAAGAGGAAATCAATCAATTTGAGAAGACTTATATTTCTGTTTTGTTTACATATCTGCATGCAACAAAGTTTAAATTTAGCACACCTATATATCTTTTGATACATGTCATGCTCTTTCACTCCATTCATCTCTCTCTATTATTTTGTATTTTCCCTGTCTATCTCTCTGTCATTTGCTGATTTCGAAAGTAGATGCAGGAGAGATATTTTGGTGATCACAGTTTTTGTTTTTTATGTTTGTTTTGTTTTGTTTTTTATTTGGGTGGGAGAAAAGATTAAATTCTGAAATGCCAGAATAGATTTAGTTTCCTTATACAAAGAACCTGCTTGTTACTTGCTTTCTTGCTTGCTTGCTTTTCTTTCCCCTCCACTCATACTCACTGTCTGTGGCTTCTCATGGGTCCACCGGTATCTTTCTGTGTTGCTTCACTTAACTAAAGTCTGTTACTCACGAAAGGAAAATACCACATAGGAACTGCTTTCAGTTAGATACCCTCCTCTTTTGCTTTCTCCTTACTAAGTAATTTAGTGACTGACTCTTTGTGTTGTGTGTCTGTGTGTATTTGTATATAGATCATATTCTCAGAAACAGAGAGGAGTATACAGAAAGAAGGGTAGGGAAAATGGCATCACTGACTTGGGATATACTGCTGTTTATGATGGGGGTATATTGTATCAGAGTGAACTATATATAACACATAACACACACTCTCGCACACACACACGTGTATGTGTTATTGTGTACACTGTCGTTTTACAGTCTGTGGTCGAATGCAACACCATTGTGCAGCAGCATTCGGATGGATTTGACTGTTTAGTAGACAGGCAGTGCAAGAAGTGCTGTGCTGCTGCAGATGTAGTTTCCCCTGGTTTGTTTGGGAGAAACAAGATTATTACTCTCGTGATGACATATTCAGTGGCTCTGCTGACAGCAGCAGCACCACAGCAACACCAGCACCAACGGGTATGACCACTGATTTATATGGGAGCACAGCTGTCCATTACATAACAAAAATACAAATGATCAGCTGGAGTATAATGCTTCGGACTATTGAGGTAAATTACGATTTTTCTTTGAAAATTCTATTTGTTTTTATTCCCCTACCCCTAACATATTTTTTCTTTATTCTTCCCATTCGCTCTCTCTCTCTCCCCTTCCTGTTTGACTATCAGCCTATCTATCTATCTATCTATCTATCTATCTATCTATCTATCTATCTATCTATCTATTTGTCTGTCTGTCTGTCTGTCTGATTCATTTGAAAAACAAAAGCTAAAATTGAATCCATACACTTAAGTTCATTTATGTTGCTTCCTTTGTTATTTTCCATGAGAAGCAACATGTTTTGTGGGGAGGAGAACATCCTTTTTTTATGGTAACCCGTGATGATGGTGGTGACGCTGCCAATGACAATTAGGGTAGGGTTAAGGGTGGTGGCTAGCTTTTCAAAGTTACTTAATACACAATTTACAAATCTGCACAGCACTTTCCGATGAGTAACACGTGATGTCAGTAGTTACTGCTACTGTATACATGCATGTATGTATGGATGTGTCTGTATTTTTATTATTCTTCCTTTTAATTGTTGTCATATATTTGTTCAAAATTAGCTTCATAGTATAGATTAAAGTTTCAAGGCTGTAAATTGATAAAAAATCTCATGAACATTTGTGACATTTGTTATTTTTTTTTTGTAACTTTTTATATCTAAATACATAAAATTAATATATCTATTATTATTATTATTATCATTATTATTATTATTATTATTATTATTATTATTATTATTATTATTATTATCATCATTATAACTACTACTATTATTAGGGTGGCGAGCTGATAGGATCATTAGCATGTCAGCATGTTTAGTGACATTTCATTTGTCTTTATGTTCTTTGTTCAAATTCCATTGAGTTTTCCTTTCATCTTTTCAATATTGATAAAATGAGTACCAGTTGAACACTGGGATCGATGTAATTGACTTATCTCCCCTGCAAAATTGCTGTCCTTGTGCCAAAACTTGAAATTATTATTATTATTATTATTATTATTATTATTATTATGGCTCTATACATTCTGGGTTCAAATTTGACTGAGGTTGACTTTGCCTTTTATCCCTTTGGGGTCGATAAAATAAGTACCAGTTTAGTGGGGTCAGTGTAACTGACTATCCCCTTCCACCAAAATTTTATGTTGTGTACCTTTTGTAGAAAAGATTATTAATATTATTAAGGCAATGAACTGGCAGAATTGTTAGTACATCAGATAAAATAATTAATAGCATTTTCTTCTGGCTTCTTATTTGTTGAGTTCAAATTCTACCATGGTAAACTTTGTGTTTCAACCTTTCATAGTTGATAAAATAAGTACTGGTTGAGCACTAGAGTCAATGTAATCGATTAATCTCCTTTCCTAAAATTCCTGGTTTTGTGTCTAAATCAGAAATCTTTACTATTATTATAATTTGGCAGATTTGTTAATTTTGGACAAAATATTTTGCGATATTTATTCTGGCTCTTTATTTCATGAGTTCAAATTCCTCCAATGTCAGTTTTGTTTTTCACCCCTCCTGAGTCAGTGAAATATAGAACCAGTGATGTACTGGGGTTGATAGTATCAACTAAGCTCTTCCCTTCAAAACTGCTGGCCTTGTCCTTAAATCAGAAGCCATTATTATTGTTGTTGTTGTTATTGTTCTTGGTGTTATTAATTGTCAAGGCAAAAATTATAATTTTTTGCTATTGAATAGTTGAATAAACATAATTTAATTTTGTGTGATTAAAAATGGGATATATTGTAGTTTGTTAAAAACCTTTTTTTTTTTTGGTTCTGGCCATTAATTGAAAAACAATTAATGAAACCAAACTTGAAATTTAATTTCTACTTTTGTAGAAATTAAATTTCTAAAAATTAAATTGGAATTTAGTTTCTTCTTTTGTTGTCTTGGTTTGAATTTATAAGAATTGATATTTTCAATTGTAGTCTGTGAGTGTGTGAGAGAAAGAAAGGGAGGGAGAGAGGAAATATGTGTGTGTGTATGCCACATTTGTTTACACATGTGTTTTTATTAAAATTATATGATACAGGTTCATTAGAACAGCTTGTGGTGTAGTTTTAAGTGTATATTTTAAGAAATTGTTAATTAAAAACAGATGGAGTAAATGTTTAATTTTCAAACTGATACAGTTGTTTGTGTAAGAGGTGTTACTTTGAGTGGTAGACTTAAATTGTTGCCCAATTTCACACCACTACCTCTTCCTTAGGTGTCTTTAGTGGTGTTCAGCTTGAAGTAAGCATTCAGGTTAGATCTCTACTCTAAAGATCTTTCTCTCTCTTGATCCTCCACATTCTTGGAAGCCCTTAAAAAAAGAAATGCTATGACACTTATTTAACAGTCAAAAGCAAAAAAAATTATTATTCAAACATTTAGGTAAGAAAATCTCAAATTACTGCTTGATCATTAATATTCTGTTATGATAAAATGGCAAAAACTTTGTTTGCTTACATCTTATTAATAATATTGATTAACATTTTGACACTAATTTTTCTATTATATCACATCTTCAAATGTACTTGCTATTGCAAGCCAGCAAGGGAGCCTCTACCTAGTTGCCTGAACTATTAGATATAGCAGACAAAGTTCTCTCAAATTACATCTTGTCTTAAAAAGTACATTCACATTGTATAATGCAGTAATAGAAGCTTTAAGAGTGTAGGAGGAAAAAGATGTGATGATAACTGTGCTCATAAATCTGCTTGTTTAGGGGCTGTCAACAACACTTGTGATTGCTATTTGTTTACAATTTTGTTTCATTAATGAAAGCAAAATGTTACTACAATTATTTTTGTAATATGGACATTCATACCTGTATGGCTGATGTCACTTTAAGGAAATGAAACTTAATTGACAGGATTATTGTTGTTATATATAAACTTCATATACCCAAAAAAGCTTTATTTTTCTATGTTGTTGTCAAAATTTAAAAAGATTATTGAGTTGATGGAAGATCCCTCTAGTCCATCAGTCTCAATATTGAGATAACACATAGAGACTGATTGCAATTATCCTTCTGATTACAACCAATTTCTTTTCTTTAAAAAGCAATATACATTGTATGTAAATGTAATGCATTTAAGTTATATAAAATCTTTATATTCCACATCTGTTAGCTGTTTATCAGTTTGCCACTCCTGAAATATTTTCATCTAGCCATCTAACATCACTCAGAATCCTGTATAGTGAGGAAGTACATTCCTATAAAATGGGACTCCCCACTGCAAGCATATCTACATCTATGATATACCAGAATAATTTTAGGGTCATAGCATAGGATTGTTTCTTGCATATTTTTGAAAAGAAAAATCAGGAAGTTTTATTATATTTTTATAAACTGTTTAAGAGATCTATGTATTGATCAAATTAATTCCATTATAGTAATTAATCCCCTCATAATACCACAATCATTAAATCATTCATTAGGTCCTGGTTTTCATGAACATTTGAAATTGTTTAATTCAGAAGACTTTACCTAATTCAGAGAAGTAGAAACTCTTGTAAAATGGTTAAATGACTGCAATAACTACTCTCATATTAAAACTTTCTGTGTCTATGCTCTGTTTTGCTTTATTTGGAATAAGCTCTACTTGCCAGAATTTTAAAAATTTCTTTGTCGGTATAATTTAAAAAAATCTTTTAACACGTGCACTCTTAGACATACATGCGAACACAAATAAGAGTTCATGAAGTTTCTGAAATACATTTGTTTATTACTTATAAGCAAAGATTTTGCTATAGATATGTAACTCTTAAGTTACAAAAGAGCAACTTGACTACAATTATGATACCACACTTGTGTTTGTGCTTGTATGTATGTGTGTGTGCATGGTTCATGCATGGGATCTCTCTCTCTCTCTCTCTCTCTCTCTCTCTCTCTCACACACATACACACAGACATACACATACACAGAGTAAAAGAAGACTAAGGAGTGGGTGGTTGAGCAATATGAAGGACAGGGAGGAAGATGGTGGAAAACTTAAAGTTGGCTAATGACTGGTTTAGATAAAGAGAGAAGGTTGCCTCTCTTGCAGGGTATTTACACCCTCCATGTAGTACAGATTTTGATTAGCTGATTGACTTAAGAATCAACAAGGCATAGAGTTTGCTGACATTTTTTAGGTAATCTTAGGAAGTATGATTAATATTGTAGAATGATCAAACCCTCACCAGTCAGGTTAGCAATCAACTTTGTAATCCTAGAATCCATTATTTTCCAATTATGGTCCTTCTCATAGTAACAGCATGTACTTGTCTTCATTCATATTCCCTCCCCTTTGGAATCAGTAGGGTTGCTTGTTCATTGTTACATCTGATCATGCAAATGATTCTATTAGTGGTTAAGAACGCAGGCTACTAACCCCAAGATTCTGAGTTCGATTCCAAGCAGTGACCTGAATAATAATAATAATAATAATAATAATAATAATAACAACAACAACAACATCGAAAAATACCTTAGGAATGAGAACCCAGGTTCAAAATTTCCTGATGAAGGCTGGAGGGTATATCAGCTGAAATGTTGTGTTAACAACAAAGATGAGGACAAATATCCGTAAATAATGTAAATAATGTAAATGTAAATAATAATTATTATTATTATTATGATTGAATGAGAGAGCAGTGCATGCCATCAAAGTGACACTGGAGTACAAATATACAAAACCCAATATACCCATCATGACTACCCATCTGACAAGGGTACACCAGGCACATGCATCACAACCATATGTGTGTAACATGGTGATTTTCTATCAAGATAAACAGTGCATGACCTTGCAGGTGGGGTCCAGTTAGAATTTTCTTCAGATCAAGTGGCCCATCCTGCTCAAAAAGGTCCCTCAATAGGGTTGTTTAAGATGATGAACAAAACACCCATGTTGCCAGAGGTGAATTAATCAAACCTGAAAGAATTCCTCTCAACTCATGGCTATGATACTCCCCAACTAGTTCTGCTCATGATCAGAGATGCACATACAGCCACCAAGGGACATGCTCAACTTAGTTAAACAACTGAGAAGCAAATCTGTGGTACTGAGCAGAATATTTGTTGTAGCCCATCTTTTATACCAAAACAAAACATATACATAACACTTCCAGGCAGGATTTTTGTGGGTAGCAGTTTTATTATTATTATGATGATGATGATTATTATTATATAAAGAAAATAGTGTGTGCATGTGTGTATGTATATATATGTGTTTGTGTGTGTGTGTAATAATAATAAATAATTTGGCCAAATAAGTGTAAGTAATTCGTGTGTTTTAATGTTGAGGAGAGCACCAGCACAGTTTAGGCTACCTGTTTTCATCTGCAGTTGTGGTACACTTCCGTTGGATTTACGTCAGGAGCTCTGCAGTGGCAGTTAGGGTAATAATATTAATTAACAGGAACGCGGCGAGCTGGCAGAATCGTTAGCACACCAGATGAAATGCTTGGTGGTATTTCGTCTGCCGTTACCTTCTGAGTTCAAATCCCGCTGATGTCGACTTTGCCTATCATCCTTTCAGGGTCAATTAAATAGGTACCAGTTTTGCGCTGGTATCGATGTAATCAACTTAATTCTTTTGTCTGTCCTTGTTTATCCCCTCTATATTTAGCCCCCAGCGGGCAATAAAGAAATAAATATTTACAGGAGATGGATTTGGTATTAAATCTTTATTGGGTACAACATATGCTTTGACCCATCAGTCTGGATCCCTTCAGGTACATCAATAAAGATGTGTCTTACTACAGTTTTTAATATTGGCTGACTTGTTGCTGTAAGTCCATCAAGTTAGGGACATATAATAAGTCAACCAACATTAAAAACCTGTAGTGAGTCACATCTTTATTGATGTACTTGATGAAGCCCAGACTGATGGATCAAAATGTGTTGTACCCAAGAAAGATTTAATACCAAATCCATCTCCCATTATTTAATTAATATATATCATCATCATCATCATCATCATCATCGTTTAACGTCCGTTCTCCATGCTAGCATGGGTTGGACGGTTCGACCGGGGTTCTGGGAAGCCAGAAGGCTGCACCAGGCTCCAGTCTAATCTGGCAATGTTTCTACAGCTGGATGCCCTTCCTAACGCCAACCACTCCGTGAGTGTAGTGGGTGCTTTTTACGTGCCACCTGCACAGGTGCCAGGCGAGGCTGGCAACAGCCACGGTCGTAAAAGGCAGACTGTATGATTGGTGTATTTTATGTGGCACCGGCACGGAAGCCAGTCGAGGCGGTGCTGGCATCGGCCACGAGTCGGATAGTGCTTTTTACATACCACCAGACCAGGGATCCTGGCTGGTTCAATTCGATTTCGATTTCCCCAACATGTCTTCACAAGCAAAGGGGGTTGGCATGGGTGCCTGTCGTACGGTCGGATTGGAGTATTTTACGTGCCACCAGCACGGAAGTCAGTCGAAGCGGCGCTGGCATCGGCCACGAGTCGGATAGTGCTTTTTACGTACCACCAGACCAGGGATCCTGGCTGGTTCAATTCGGTTTCGATTTCGCTTGCCCCAACATGTCTTCGCAAGCAGAGGGGGTTGGCATGGGTGTCTGTCGTCGGATGAGGTTCTATATCGACTTCGCTTGCCTCAACAGGTCTTTGTGTCCAAGGGAGGAAAGGCATTCATAAGTGGGCTGGGCTCACTTGTCCTGCCTGGTCTTCTCACGTACAGAATATTTCCAAAGGTCTCGGTCGCTGGTCATTTCCTCAGTGAGGCCTAAAGTTCGAAGGTCGTGCTTCACCACCTCGTCCCAGGTTTTCCTGGGTCTACCTCTTCCACGGGTTCCCTCAACTGCTAGGGATTGGCACTTTCTCACACACCTATCTTCATCCATTCTCGCCACATGACCATACCAGCGCAATCGTCTCTCTTGCACACCACAACTGATGCTTCTTAGGTACAACATTTCTCTCAAGGTGCTAACGCTCTGTCGAGTATGTACACTGACATTACACATCCATCGGAGCATACTGGCTTCATTCCTCACAAGCTTACGCATGTCCTCAGCAGTCACGGCCCATGTTTCACTGCCATGTAGCATGGCTGTTCGTACACATGCATCATACAGTCTGCCTTTTACTCTGAGCGAGAGGCCTTTAGTCACCAGCAGAGGTAAGAGCTCCCTAAACTTTGCCCAGGCTATTCTTATTCTAGCAGTTACACTTTCATCGCACCCACCCCCACTACTGACTTGGTCACCTAGATAACGGAAGCTATCAACTACTTCTAGTTTTTCCCCCTAGAAAGTGACGGAAGTTGTTTTCTGCAGATTTTCGGAGGTTAATGCTCCCGAGCATCTGCCACATACAAAAACTATCTTCACAGTTAGCCTACCTTTGACATTGCTGCACCTCTTATGTGTCCATAGCTTACACTGGGTACATCTTATAGAGTTTCTACCTACACCTTTTCTACAGATCGAGCAGGGCCATCTTCCTGAAGACATTTGTGGATTGTCTACCTTCCTACTTATTAGTACTTTGGTCTTATATATATATATATATATATATTTTATAGAAGGAGCTTCTATAAAATAAATTAATTTACTCTGCTATGTATTGAGTACCTTATTTACTGTGGTTAACCCCGACTCAACCCGGGACCTACATATATATATATATATATATATATATATATATATGGGGCTGGCAAACGGCCACGGACGAATGGTGGCACGTAAAAAGCACCATCCGCCTGTGGACGTTTGCCAGCCCCATCTGGCACGTAAAAAGCATCCACTACACTCACGGAGTGGTTGGCATTAGGAAGGGCATCCAGCCATAGAAACATTGCCAGATCAGACTGGGCCTGGTGCAGTCTTCTGGCTTCCCAGACCCCAGTTGAACCGTCCAACCCATGCTAACATGGAAAGCAGACGCTAAATGATGATGATGATGATATGTATATATACACACACACACATACATATATTGATGCACACATATATATGTACATTTTATATGTATGTGTGTGAATATATATATATATACATATACATACACTTGTATTCATATACACACACATATATTCTCTCTCTCTCTCCCCCTCTCTCTCTCTCTCTCTCTCTCTCTCTATACTTCATATCCACTGAAGATTGTTACTATTCAATCAGATACTCAAGTGAAATTATCAAGATTTATTTATATAGTTACATACATGCATGTATGCATTCATGTGTGGAAGTGCACACACACACACACACACACACACACATGCACTCTGTTTTACCATACTTCAATGAATCTATAGTACTTTTCTTTTCTTTATATTTTACTTCTTTTACTACAAAAATAAATCAGAGTTGCTTTTTGAAAGAAAACCCTCGTTATAAAAACCAGTTTGAAAAACGATGAGCAGAATTAAATTCATTCACATCTCTAAGATTACATTGTTGCAGTCAAGAAGCTGATAGTAATATAATAATTTTTTACCTTGAATCAGACTCTGAATATAATTTATCTTAGTTATCTTTAGAAATAATTGGTACACTTATCATTCAGTTCTATTTGGGATATGTATCTTTATATCTTGAAAGTCATTCAAAACATTATCCGGATTTGAGCTTTTTAAATATTAGAATTGTAACAGCTCTTCTACCTTCTGCATTTTATCTTCTGTGTGCATTGATGCAGTGTAATGATTCTGGCTCATGATAGTCTCTGACAGCATTTATATTAAATTGCTACCTTCCAAATTGCTTAAGGTGTCATCATCACTAGGTGTAATTTCAGATGAACTAAAATACTATATAATGTAGTTGGCTGTACAAGTCAGTATTTCACTAAACTTCATTGTTTCCATAATACTTCTTTGTTTTTTTGTTGTTTTTTTGAGTTTTTTATTATTATCTTTTGTCTCAATGAAGAAAGCTATTCTTACAATTATAGCATTCATGTGATAGTAGTAGTAGTAGTAGTAGTAGTAGTAATAATAATGATAATAATAATTATAATAATAATAATAATAATAATAGTTTAGAAAATATCATTAGTAAAAGGCAATATCATATAATTAAGGTTATCAATCATTTGTTTAATGTCACTACGAATCTGTCTTATGGATAGCTTTGAGAAAGAAGTGGTTTGTAAATTCTTTTTCACTATTCATTAAAATTTAGGAAAGGGTAAAAGGGAGGATAGATAGGTTAGATTTTGTTGAGTGTCTAATAAAATGCTTTTCAACCTTTGCTTTTTTCAATCTTCAGGGGTTGATAAAACCCTGAAAGGGGTTTTGTCATGTATAGTAGTTATCATGTATTGGGTCAATAGAAGCAGCTATACCATAGCCTTGAATAGTACATGCTAATTTAATTAGTAAGGATTTTATCTTGCAACAGGCCTTTTCAAATCTGAAGAATCTTTTCTAGGATTCTTGCAGGCTGACAATACAAGTTTTACTTTGAATCTCTTTCACTCTTTTAGGTAACGTTTTGGGTGGTGTGCTAAGTGCAACAATTACTACAGGGATAATTGTTGTCTTAGTCTTCCATAGTCTCCTCAGCTCTCTGGCTAGATTCTGGAGATTTCTCAATTTTTTTTCAATTTCTTTAGTATTAACTCAAATATGATAGGAAATTGCAAAATCTATGACCTTACACTGTTTGTTTATTTTGTCCTTTGTAATCATATCTGGTTTTCTTGCTTCAATAATATGGTCAGTCTTTATGAGGGATACCCACAAGATCCTGTAATTCTCATTTTCTATCACAGCCTTTGGCACATTTCATACCACTTTTCTATTATTTTGAAGCCATGTACTTGGCTAACACCCCAGTGCACTCTTTTGCCTACATAGTCATGCTTGTGCCAGTGTACTGCACTCACTCAAAAGATGATTAATACTTTTGTCTCCTATCCTGCAGATTCTACATTTGCTGTCTGAGTTTTGTCAATCTTTACCTTTATTAGATTTGTTCTAATTATTTGTCCCTGAGTGGTGATAATGAACATTTCAGCCTGTCATTTCAAGTTCCCAATAACAGTAATAGTTTAGAAAATATCATCAGTAAAAAACAGTATCATATGATTAAGATTATCAATCATTTATTTAATGTCACTACAAATCTGTCTTATGAATACAGCTTTGAGAAAGAAGTGATTTGTAAATTCTTCTTCACTATTAAACTTTAGAAAAGAATAAAAGGATTGATAGATTTTGTAGAGTATTTAATAAAATGTCTCTACTTTACGCTCTACTTTTCAGCCAAGGTTAACTTTGCTTTCTTCAGGGGTTAAAAAAATAAGTATCAGTCATGTGCTGAGTCAATATAGTTAATTATACCATAACCTCAAGTGTATACCCTTGTTGTGCCTTTGTTAGAAATTAATATTTGATTTTAATCTGATGTTTCTTTTAATCTGAATGTGGCAAGGAACACATTTGTTGATTGTTCTGTTTGCTTCAGAAAACAATGATATCCATTTAACTTTAGTGTATTGTCAGATGTTTCCTGCATTGTCACCATACTATTTGGGGAATCAATCAGATAATTGAGTTTGTCTAATCATTTTCTAGTTCTTACAAATATCCATGAATCTTTTTAAATGTTTAGAAATTCTAATTTATATGTAAATCATTGAACATGGTATTTTCCTCACAGTAGTTTCTTAATAGCCTTTTTTCTAACCAGATAGCAAAAGTAGAAGCAAATGTTTCACTAAAGAATGAGCTAATGGAAATAATTAAGAATTTCTGTATATAGATACCTGTGCCGGTGGCACGTAAAAAGCATCATCCAAACGTGGCCAATGCCAGCGCCGCCTTGACTGGCTTCCGTGCCAGTGGCACATAAAAAGCACCAGCCGATTGTGACCACTGCCAGCCTCCCCTGGCACCTGAGCCAGTGGCATATAAAAAGCACCCACTACACTCACGGAGTGATTGGCTTTAGGAAGGGCATCCAGCTGTAGAAACACTGCCAGATCAGACTGGAGCCTGGTGCAGCCTCCTGGCTTCCCAGACCCCAGTCGAACCGTCCAACCCATGCTAGCATGGAAAACGGACATTAAACACTGATGATGATGATGATGATGTTGATGATAGTATTCGGTTTATCATCCTTTTGTTATCCAAACCTCTGCCATTGATCAATATGAATTATTCTTCTTGGCTCATTTTATTTTCAAATAAAAGTTACTAGTGATTCCCTTTGAGCCTCCTCATAAAGTATTTTGGGATGTAGGATTTATTAATCCAAGAAAAGTTTATGTTAATATTTCTTAAGGTATGAAAGAAATTTTATCAAGATTGATCTTTGTTATGGATGTACTATATAGTACAAAGGAGCTTATAGGAAAAATTTAGGTGGGAAACCTGATAATGGCTGAATAAAATATGAAATATAAAATAATATAAAATAAATACATGAAAGTATGGCTATAAAAGGACACATGAAAGTGAGTTAAAAGTGTGTAATGCTTTTTAATTCTTTTCCCCTGACCTGCATAACTGCAACATACTTTGTTGCCATATGAATATGCAGATCAATCTAGGATTGATTTGTAAAAGTTTGATTGAAAGTATATGTCAGAAAATATAGATTAGGTAAGTAAACAGTTGTCATACTGTGATTACAGTTTCAATCTTGTCCAATGTAATTTTAATTATTGTTTTAGTTTTAACTAATGGGGTGGAACACAATTATCACTGGATTTATCAGAAGCATTTATATTTTAAGTGTTTTCTCTCTTTTCCACACCTTGTATCCTATAGATTTTGAAATATAGTTTACACTTAAATATAGCATTCACATTTACCAAACCTATAGTACTCAATATACTACTGCACACATGAAACACTACTGAAAACTTTAGGTTGAGTTGAACATCAAAGGTTTTCAGAATTAGGACAATCAGGTATATTTTATAATTTGTTAAAGAAGTGGATTGGCGTAAATATGTTAACTATTTCCTGATTAGAATTGTTAATTTCTTCTTGATTACATTGTGATGCTAGTAAAACCAATCTAAGACGTTCATGTATTTGTTAACCTTTTAAAACTTTTCTGTCTGGTTATAACAAGAGGCAGATAAATGTAAAATATGTCCCCGTCATTTAAAAATGCATTGGAACAATAAATGTAGAAAGCTTGAGAGAAACTTTTCAGGTTTATGGCAGCGAGCTAGCAGAAACATTAGCACACCGGGTAAATTGCTTAGCGGTATTTCATCTGCCGCTACGTTCTGAGTTCAAATTCCGCCGAGGTCGACTTTGCCTTTCATCCTTTCGGGATCGATTAAATAAGTACCAGTTACGCACTGGGGTTGATATAATCGACTTAATCTGTTTGTCTGTCCTTGTTTGTCCCCTCTGTGTGTAGCCTCTTGAGGACGATAAAGAAATAAGAAACTTTTCAGGTTTAATGGTACTTTGGGTATCACAATTCATCAAATGTATTGTAGATATTAATAAAGAAAGAAAACAAAGAGCAGCATTATACATCATTGGATATTCTATAAATACCATTCACTAATAGTTATTCATATTGGTTTCACATTTTGGTACAAGGCCAGCAATTTCAAGGGAGGGGTAAGTCAATTACATTGATCCCAGTACTGAAAGGATGAAAGGCAAAGTAGACCTCAACAGACTTTGAACTTAGAATGTAAAGACAGATGAAATGCTTAGCAACATTTCATCTGACATGCTAATAATTCTGCCATCTTGCTACCTTATATACTTATGTTGCCTATGTAAAGTACTTATCTTGTATAAAGAAATAGTTTAAGGTGATTATCTGTCTTGATGAAACAGATCTATTATCAGAAATGCTCCTGTTGCTACCACCTATTCTTTTTTGTTTTGAATCAAGTATAAAGTGTTGAGGTTTACATTTTGCAATGTGTCTTTTTCTTTTATAAGATTACAGGGTGTGATATGAATGAGATTTGAGATTTTGGCTACTATTTCTAGCAACCATATTGCAGTACTTGATGGCTCATTTCACTTCACTGAATATACTTCAAGATCTTATTGGTATTTATTTTATCATAATAAAGACAACCTGGAAAGCTAACAAATAAAATTAAGTCTTGTACAAAACAAAATGGATAAAATATCCATTCAGACTCTCTTCTATCTCTCTTCACCATTCTAAGACCATCAAAAATCACACAGAAACCTTATACCATAGGTATCTTAAAAAGTATATTTGCTTGCAAACATAAGCACATTTCAAGAGGTCTTAGAAACTGTTTTGTTCATTATACTATTAATGCATAATATATCTGACATGGGTGAAGGAGAGAAGATGTGTGCATATATGTGTGTATGGATCCATATGTTTATGCATATATATATGTGTGTGTGTGTGTGTGTGCGCGCACACACACACACATGTTAAGGAAACAGGACACTGGTATTTTATATATATATATCTGTAACAGTTGGAAAAGCTTTCTAGTATGGTTGGCAGTTCATATGTAAAATGTCAATTTCAAGCATCAAAACGTATTTATGAAAGGGTACTGGATATGTATTTTCCAGTTATTTTCTATCAGTTATGTCTTTTTTTTTTTTACCTTGATAATAACAATTTGATTTAGAGATTTTTTTTTAATTACAAATACAATGCAGTACACTAATTCAGTGCAATACACTACTTCTCTCATTATATCAATTTATTAGGAATAGAGAAAAGAAATACATTCTGTCAAGTGCAGACTACCTTCTACTTGTATACAAACAATAGAAAAAAAGAAAAGAAAAGAAAACACGTAAAAATGGTAGGAGAATACTCCCAGTGTTGAGGTTACTAAGTGTTAATTATATTTACTTATTTCAGTTCAACACTTGTGAAATTTGATCCCTGCCATGAATTTGAACTAAACTGCTTTCATACCCTCTCTTCTGAAGTCAGTTGTCTTACTCATTTGACTAAAGTGCAATATTTGCTGTCTGTAGATTATGTCAAAGTAGATGTCCCAAAGTAGCAGTATTCAAACAGATATATCATAAAAAAGCATGTTGGCTATGAGCAGCACCTCACGCCAGCTGTTGTATTTACACTGGCTACATCAAATCCATGTGTGCTTTCTTGTAAGATGTTAGAATATTATGCAAGGGTTCTAGCTGCTATTTCCAGCTGATCAGATGATCACTCAGATGCTACTGCATTGGCTTGTTTTTGTTGTTATTGTTGATGATGTATGAAGTAGTGTTGTAGAGAATTAGTGATTGAAGAGGGAGACATGTTACATGATTAAGACATTCTTGCTGATCACATACAGTCCCAACAGCCTTTATATAGTTTACTTTCTGATTATTTGCTCCAGTATATTAATTATCATCATCATCATCATCATGTTTACTTCTTCCTTGCTTGGCATGGGTTGGACTATATATATAACAGGCTTCAAATCCACTCACTAGACTTTGGCTGGTCTGAGGCTATAGTAGAAGACACTTGCCCAAGGTGCCAAGTAGTGAACCTGAACCCAGAACCATGTAGTTAGGAAGCAAGCTTCTTACCACTCAGCCATGCACCTACAATTAAAAGCATTTCAGCCATGACCATTCTATTGGGTTGTCCTGAAAGTTCATGCTGATTTTTAAAGGAAAGTAAAAGATCAATAAATACTGGCCATTACATTTTTAATCAACCAAATATGAACCATTTTGTTGCACAATGCGTCTCCATCTTTCCTTTAATTTGAAAATACCCTCTTCCCAGATTTGAGGTGGATTCATGACAAAGAATTCATCAAGGTATCTTTTTACGTCATCCAAGGAATTGAAATTTTTACTATTAAGACTATTCTACAGAGACCTGAATAAGTGGAAATCTGAAGGAGCAATATCTCTAGTGAATATGGAGGTTGGGGTAACACATCCCAGCCGAGCTGCAACAATTTTTGTCTGGTTCCCAAAGCATCAAGTGCCAAAAATGAACTTTCTTATCTTCCATTTTAAAGGGTTACAGAATTAACACAGTTTATAGGTACATAAACCTTCTTCCACGAAAAGATAGCTTAAACTGTGCTCTAAATGAAGGTGTAGTCAAATCCTATTCTATGGACTCAACCATGTTCTAAAATAAGTTGAAAGGTAAGCTACTATAAATCAGCACAAACTTTCTGGACAACCCAATATATTTTTTCAGACGCAGTATATTGAGGATTATATTGTCTAATGTAACCTTTTTAAAGTTGGTAGAGCATGATTTACTGCCAGCTACTCTGACCACCCTAGACAGTTAAATTTAACAATTACAGCCAAGTTAACTGCTATGTTGTGTCATGTTTACAACAATGAGTATCCTCTCATCTTTTGATAATGACATTTCTGTAAAATATATTGGTTTCCAATTTTGGCACAAGGCCAGCAAGCTCGGGGGAGGAAGTAAGTTGATTAGATTGACCCCAGTTCTCAACTGGTACTTATTTCATCAACCCCGAAAGGATGAAAGGCAAAGTTGACTCCAGCAAATTTTAACTCGGAACATAAAGATGGACAAAATGCTGCTAAGCATTTTGCCCAGCATGCTAACAATTCTGCCAGCTCACTGCCATTTTCTATGAAATATATTAAAGCGATATGGATACATCAAAAGTTATTTGTGATATGAATGAATCTAGCTGCTATTTCTAGACAGGTCTAGTGACCCCCATTGGCATGGATATTCTATATCTTTATTACTATTTATTGTGAAACCAAATAAATTTGTTGTGGCACTGTCACAGTTGAAACAATTTTAGATTATTCAAACTAGGAGTTTCTTTTCACTTCAATGATGGCAAATCCTTTACCTGAATCAATTTTAGAAATTTTAGTAAGACATTAATTGTAATTACCAGTCTGTTGTAAAGAACAACAATTTGACACTCACGAACATTTTTGAGAAGTAGTTCAAAATTCTCTTTAATAAAGATTATTGCTATCTTCAATTATACTAATAGAATAAATTGAATGAAGTCTCTAAATTAATTTCCCTTTCGGTATCTCACTTAGTGACAGATTTCTAAGCAACTCTTTGGTATAAACCCTCCCACCAAATTAAAACTAAGTGAAAGAAAAATTTCAATAATTCTATAAAAAAAAATAATTCTATTGGTTCTATCTATAGTCTTCACCTCTTGAGTTAATTTTATTGTTTGCCATGGATGGTTTGTTATCAATAGTGAATGCTCTTATTTCAGAACTCCCATCTCTCCACCCTTTCCAATTTCACTTTATTCATTGTTCTGTTGGGATTTGTTTGTTGTTGATGGGGTTTCTTTGTGTTGTTTTGATATCAGTTTAAATGCGGATAAAATAAAAAAAGAAACAATTTCTTTAATCAACCAGAAATAGATTTATTTAATTACCATTTTATACTTTGCTGTTGATTAATAAAAATCCATGAAAATTTGGTCTTTAATGCTGATGAAGAAATTTACTCAAGCATAGTGTTCTTGCATTCTTCTCTGGGGACTATTTCATAAATTCAATTACTACATTTAATCATTCTTGTATTTTACACTTTGCTGTTGGTAATTGAAGACTTAAAGAAATTTGCATATGCATTGACTTATACTACAAGTTTTATCATTCATTTAAACAGAAACAATAAGTATTTATTCAAAAGATAACCTTAGGCAAGTGAGATTCCATCATATCTTGTTAATTCGAAGCCTGAATGAGGAAATTTCATTCGAATGCTTGATTAGTGTTCTCAGGTTTTATGACATTTGGATATATGGGATGCATTGCATAATGACATTTAAGAACATAGGAGTAACACAGGAGTACAACCTATTATCAATAAAGAGGATTGTGGCTATTGTCATTTAACCCCAGGTCAACCCTCAATTTGCTGTCTTATAATCGAGGATGTTCCAATCATAATCAATGCATCCCTTTTATTTATCTAGGACTGCATTTTCCAGTCATCTTCCTCTATTTTAAAACAACAGAGTGTAATTAAAGATAATTTAGTTGCTGTTTCTAGCAGGTCATGTGATCATGAAGATTCTCTCTGATATAACAGAAGATATTCAACATGGGAGTATAATTCCTGTAAAGTGTGTAATTGGATCAAATCTTGGTACTTTTATATCTATCTACCTCTTTTGGCATATACATTTCACTGATCTGATGAATAACCAAACAACTTAAATCTTTGTTTTCCCATCATCCAACTGGTATCATTGTCTTACTATTTTTTTTATTTTTAAAATCTGCAATCATTTAAACTGCAGAAACTACTAACACATAAACAAATGTGTGTATGTGTACATGTCAAGATAATTAATAGCAGCCTTTGTATCAGCACTGGCAGCTTCACTAATCAATTTTATGTTGTGCAAATTCAAATGCTTCCTAAATCTTTCAAACCAGCCATTACTAGCCAGAAAAGGCTTTACATTAGAAGTTTCACTTTCCTATTTCTGAAAATTGCTATACAAATTTTTGTTTTTTGTTAATTACCACTATGCTTATCTGCACTATGTGGTAAGTCTTATCTTCAACCCAAGAGCTGTTTGTTCCATTTTAAGTACCATGTTAGATCAATGAGAAAAATAGTTCAAGCAGTTAACAAAGTAACTTCTTGTGCACTTGACTTTCTCCCTATTGTCATGTATGTTTCATATTATAGACATTGCAATCTTTAGTGATTTTGCAATTTGACTAATTTTTTTCTTTTTTCATGGAACCTTTTTAAAAGATCAAGTTTTAATATCCAGTGTAATCCTTTTACATCTCCTTTTTGCACTACAACCTCCAGTTCCGCTTGATAGTTTCTTTCCAGACATCTCAAATTGTAGGTGAACCTAACAGTGGTGAAGATTATCCACAACAAATATGCATTTAAGAAAATAGTACCAGCAAAGAACCTTTTGTGAAAATAAAAGATTGTTGTCTTATTCCTAGGTGACAGAATGAAGCAAGAGGAAGTATTGTATGATTACAGATAGTTAAAGTGTTACATAGTTTACAGGCATTGCGCCCCTTACACTTCTGTTTTGAACCAAAAAATCTTTCTCTCTCTCTCTCTCTCACACACACACACACACACCATTGTGTTAATATACAACATATGTAGTTACAGACATTGCTATCATGCTGATACTATTTTTGTTGCCAATTGGTTATTCAATAGTTGGTAGGTTGGTAATGGTGGTAGTGTTGATTGTATCAGGTTTTTGTGTTGGTGACAATGGGGGTATTGGGGTGGGGTGGGTGCAGCATTCATGTTGTTCTTGTTAATCGCAAATGCTGTTACTGATTGATCTCAAGTCATTCCTCCCTTTAGCATTCAGATTATTCTGTCAAATGCAATGCTTACTTATTCACATCGTTTTGAATTAATCATGCAGTGTCTTGTGGCTTCAAAATTTTGATAAAGTGATTGTTTATTTTTTTACAATGTCCTTATAGGGTAGGTGTTAGGTGTTGAATCTGGCCAGTTTGAACATAAAACAGGAAGAAAATTTTGGCCGGGTATGGTCAGTTTAAATGCTAAATGGTTAAACTGGCCACATCCAGCCCAAAATGTTCTATTTTTATTATGTTTGAACTGGCCTCTCACAACTATGTGACAATGTCATTTAAAGCATAAACAATCACATCATTGATATCTCAAAGTTCCAAGAAAATATATAGTTAATTCAAAGCAATGTGAATAAATACAGATTATATATGATGGGTTAATCTGAATGCTATAGGATTAAAGACATTTCATTTAAGATTTAAAATGTACTAAAGTATGTTACCTGATGTGATTGCATTTTATTTTAGACGGAATGGATCATCTTGCTCATACTATAATTGCTGTTGCTCATTAAGGAATTGGTGGTCTGGTAGTGGCGGCGGCGGTTGTTGTTGTTATACTGGTTTTGGTGTTGACGCTAGTTGTGTTAATGTTG
The DNA here is from genome assembly GCF_006345805.1 of Octopus sinensis. Classification (NCBI taxonomy): domain Eukaryota; kingdom Metazoa; phylum Mollusca; class Cephalopoda; order Octopoda; family Octopodidae; genus Octopus; species Octopus sinensis. Next base: position 59,686,716 of record NC_043000.1, on the reverse strand, counting down.
ATGATAGGTAACAGTGGTGGTAGAGGTTGCTTAATACATATATATGTATGTATGTATGTGTGTGTATTTATGTATTTATTGGCAGATAGATAAAACTATAGATAGATATTCATTGTAACTCAAGTAAATATACACAAATACACACAAATGTTCACAGTGAAAAGTTCCACCTCACTCTCTGTAGGCGTTTAGAGTGATGCACAAAAACACACACACACACACACACATGTATGTATATATGTATCATGTTTGTAGTTTTTAAATCGTTAACTTTGATCTTAGCTAAAATGCTGAGAAGAAGCTTATTAGTAGTGAACAAGGAAGTGTAGTTTTAAAATTCTTATTTTAAATTTATTCAAGTTTTCATAAGAGTTAAATTACAGACCATACCTCGAAATTAGTGGTTTTACTTTACAATTGCTCTATGTGTAAAATCCTGTACATAAAGTAGTCATAATGTGAAGAATGTGTGTGTGTACACATGCACATGAATGTATTCACACACATACAGATATGTATTATATAGGCACACTTGACTATGTATATATAAAGTTACTTGTAGCTGTTTATTTGGCTATAGCATTTTAGTTCTTTCAGCCCACAAATAAGATGTGTTAGTAAACTTCTATCCAATCAGTTATAGATTGTAGTGATAAAGCTCTCTTTTGAGAATATGTGTTCCCAGCTGTCAATTCCCAGTTTCCTTGTTTATGAATGCTTTTATCTTATTGCTGCCATTCTGGCCTGACATTGGATGAAAATGGCAATAGATGTGCTAGTGTTTTTTTTTTTCTGTTGCAAATGCTGTAGTGGCTTTTTAACAGTTGACAATTAAGTATTTTTGCTTTTATTGTGCTAACTTAACATGGTAAGAGATATTCATTCAGAAAGGTTTTGATACTATCCTTAAACCATACCAAAGTTTGATATTAATAATAAATATCAAATTTACATTCACTTTTCCCAATAATTGTTAATTATATGAGTAAAATATGAATTATTTAGTTAAGGACTTCACAGAAAGTGTCAATGGATTCTTGATATAACTAGGTTCTGGAAGATAATTATGATAGAAACTGACATAGAAAATATTGGAATAACGTAGTTAGATCATTCTCAAGAGCGCCTTTGGGATTGTTCAAAATTATAAATTATGACAAATGGAAGAACATATGTTGCAGGTTCATCCAATTTTGCCATCACAGATAAGATGAGTCATCAATATCATCATCCAGTCTATGCTTGCATGAATTGGATGATGATATTGATGAGGAAAGAATGTAGCTTTTTTTTTAATGCTTTTTGTTTTTTTAGATTTTGGTTTTTGTGCTGAAAAATACCTAAACATAATGTTCAATCATTTTGATAATATATCCTTCTTCAATATGCAACTTTTCCCATTATTTATATTGTTTTCTTTTTTTAAGATGTTATAAATAATCAGTAGAACATTTGATAAAATATGTTGTGATATTTTGCTACATTCTAAGTTAAAATTCCATTTAAATTTACTTTGTCTTTGATTCTTCTGAAATTGATAAAATAAGTATTGGAGTTGACTATACATTAAAAATGTTGCCCAGAATGGTCTCAGCTGAAATAAATAAAAGAATACAAAAAATATTATTTCGAAAATTTCTTTACATTGGTTCTTTTGAGAATGTTTTTGTATTTTTGAGTGTCAAGATCTTTCATTGCGTGATTATGGCTTTTACATATTAAAGCATAACTTGTGCCCAATGTGCACTTGAATAACCACAGTACAGCAATCTAATCGCATGGTTACTAACATATAAACACAGAAGCACACACTCACCTCTCCACACACACACACACACATATACACATATAAACACACATGTATTAACATATACACATACAAACACACATGTATATACATGTACACATATAAATGAATATACATGCACACTTTTACAAACACAAATCCGCCTACACATATCAAAGAAATTAATATGTATACTCTAAAACAGTAGAGCTGGGTGGATGTTATGAGAAGTAATTTGATTTATATATAGACATTAGACTGAAAATTAGACTGGGATAGTTGTACAGTGAGGATGTTAGGAGAAGAGAAATAATTTATTCTGTATATAAACTTAGATTTGAAAACAAGTGGAGGAGCAACAATTCACACTTTGGTGTGATAGATATCACACCTGGATAAAGTTTTTATTTATCTTTGTCTCTTTATTCTTGCTAGACTGGACTAGCACTCTGTCGGTTATAGTAGTGAAGGTTCCAATTGATTTGATCAACTGCTTGTGAAATTAAAGGGCAAGAAGCTGAGCACTCTACATGAAGACACACCCTTAGCATAGTTCCCAAGGAGATTCAGTATGGCACACCAAATATGACAAGGCCAGCCCTTTGAATTACAGGTTCAACTCATTTTTCCCAATAGAGTGAACTGGAGCAATAGGAAATAAAGTGTCTTGCTCAAGAACACAACACATCGCTGGGAATCAAACTAATGACCTTAGGCTGTGAGCCAAATACCCTAACCACTAAGCCATACTTTGTATATGAGCTGGCAGAAACGTTAGCACGCTGGGTGAAATGCTTGGTGGTATTTCGTCTGTTGTTACGTTCTGAGTTCAAATTTTGCTGTGGTCGACTTTACTTTTCATCTTTTTGGGGTCGGTAAAATAAGTACCAGTTATGCTCTGGGGTTGATGCAATCGACTTAATCCCTTTGTTTGTCCCCTCTGTGTTTAGCCCCTTGTGGGCAATAAAGAAATGAATGTTTAATTTCTGATTGTGTGAATCATTCCTTTATAATTGTAGTTATTTGTTCTACATTATTCAAAAACATATCTCATTGTTGTGAACTTGCTAAACATGAAACACATGATTTAGATTTTTGAGATTTTGCAAAGATGTAGCCATACTATATCATTATTAATTAATCCTGCAGCACCTTTTGGATGCACAGTGTTCTTGTGAACTCACATTACATACTTCTGTCTTAAACCACTTCTTACATGTCCATCCAATTTTCTTCATAATCCTCTTTCATCATTCTTGGCTAGGTTTCTCTCACTCTGCTATGTTTTCTCTTTCCCATAGTTTACTATTTAAGATTCCCTATTCTTCAAATTTATCTTTTCCTAATAGATTTCCTTTCATTCGGAAAACAAAATTCTAAGATTTATTTTGAAAATTTCTTAAACTTTCTTCCAAATTTTCATGTGTTTAGGCATTAAATATATTTACATTATTCACTATTTAAGATTAATACTTTCACTTTTTAACTCTATATGCACATGTTAAAAAAATGACTGAGTTTATGAATTTAAAAAAAAATTAATTGGGGCTCTAAAATGAATGGGCAGACAAAACTTTTCACCAGATGTGCACACACAAGCTCACAGATACTTAAGCCTCATACAGAGGCTGACACAGTTGTACAAATCAAATATAAACAAACTTAAGGGTCACAATAAGTAGAAAAAGGGAAATGTACTCTGATACCAAACAACACTCTCCAGATAATTACTTAGAGCACATGCCCAGATGATGTTTGATTCCAACTGAGATGTATTTCTTTTTCACTATTCATTCAGACTGTTCTCCTTATATTTGATTTGTATGACTGCGTGGCTGTATGTATGTATTTATGTGTGTGAAAATGTCTTTTAAAACATTTTTTTTTAAATGTAAATTGATTTTATTTTCTGAAAATAAGTTTTCTCTGTATATTTATTCTTAAAGAAATGTATGTATATATATATATATATATATATATATATATCATCATCATTTAATATATATATTCATTCATTCATTTATTTATTTATATATATTCATTGTTGTTAATATTGTTTTTATTTTTATTTTTCTTGCAGTTACTGGCAGAAATCTCTGAATTGGATGAGACTTGTGGTGAGAACAATCATATTCTATCCCAAACAGAACGCAGTGAAAATATACAGCATAATGATAATTCATTAAGTCGAAGTGAAACTTACTGGTCTCCGGGAAGCAGTCCTTCTATGCGAAAACCTTACAGACGCAGCCTTAGCCTGCCTTTTGCCAACCATGATGGTGAAGACGGCAGGTCAATACTTCACTGTTCAAAGGTTGATTTGGAGTATCCAGTGACAACAGCAGGTTTTGGATCCCCCCCTGAATTACCCAGCAAGATTGGCAGAAGCCTACGTAAACACAATACGGTAAGACGTTTTTCCACCCAGCGAAGTTTAAGCTCCGACTACACTAAAGAGAAACACCTTTCAACCAGTGCCGAGGGTCATGGTTACTCTAGAGTGCTTGATGACTTATCTCCTTCACACCACACAGTCAGTTTCACTCCAGCTACAGAGGAAATAGCTGGTAGTGACTATTCTAAAACTTTATTAAAAAGACCAACAGATCGGCCTGCATCTCTAGATGAGGTACAACTTCGGGCTCAGTTTTTGGATTTACGACTAAAAGGATACAATGCCTCTGAAGTAACAACAAGCAAATCTAACGGGAAGGTTTCTCCTTCTCTGTCTGACCACTTTAATAAGCCTTGTTTATATGATAGTGAAACTGGTATTATTATCCAACATGGTGATGAAATAAATTACTTACCTCCCAAAAGTCCAGGAATACTACGAAGAATGTTTCGTCGTGGGAGATCTTTCAGTGAAAAAGTTAAGCCTCTAAGGCCTGATGAAGTTTTAATTGCTCCAAAAGAATCTCTGGCTCGGAAAATGTCCATGAAGTCAATTTTCCGTCGAAGTAGAAGTGGCAGCAATTCTTCTCAGAAGAGTAAAGAATTTGATGCTTCCATTAAGGATTTACTTGGCTCCAATGCTGGTAGATTGGAGGATGGCAGTGATGACAGAATGTCTAAGGAATCATTTGAGAAAGGAAGTGATCCATCAGGTTTGCCTTTAACACCAATGAGTGATGAAGGCAGCCACCGGAGTAACTTCTCATCTTTAAGCATGATTTCCTCAGCAGGTTCTACACCACCCACTTCTCCAGCTAGTTTTAGTTGTACTCTTGTTGGCTCTGACATACCAAAAGATGAAGTATTTGAGGATGATAATACTTTGAGTCTAGCCTATGACAAGAACTACAACAGTAAGTTGCTCTCATTTCGGAAATCATGCAAACAACACCAGGCTCGTAATAGTTTTGTTGGTAAAGGGGTCAGTGAGTCAGAAGCCACTGGTGCATATAGTGGATCTTCCAGCAATTCAAATGCTTACTTTGCTGCATCTGACTTGCATTCTGGATCTGGCTCATCCTTTCAGCACCCCACACCAATGTCAGCTCAGGAAATGGATAAACTTGCTGCTGTTGCCCGTGGCGAGATGGTGTCCAGTAACAGTAGTGACAGTGGTATACAACATGATTCTAGCCTTCAGTCCAGCAATGAGTCATTGAAGGTAAGTTAATAAACTAAATGAATAAATAAATATTGAGCACAGTACTCTGCTCAAATAATTCATTTCAATATATTTGTTTCTAACACCATGCTGCTCTTCAAGGATGGTTCTTGAGCAGTAGGGAACAAGGGACATTTTGTCTGAAAATGTATCAATATTTGAAGAAATTGTTTATGATTTTCACTCTATCTTTGAAGCAAAAATAACAATGTCATCAGACTAGGAAAAAAAAATTTATTGAGAAATTCAAATCTTAAACCTTCAAATCATTTCTTTTTTCAGAAAATTACTGACACAAATTCAAATATATTTCCTCCTTTTTTCAGTTACAAAAATTTGGGAAAATTCTTGCTAAGATATCTGTTATTGACTATAAGAAAATATTTGGCCAAAATTATAGAGAATTGTAGTGATATGAGAGAGAAAAAAAGAGAGGAAAGGTTAATTGGGTTAAAATCAATTTTCTCTTTGGTTTATTAGGGAGTAATAGTTTTTGGAACAATACATTATTGGTATATGCTATAGGAAAGAGTACTTCTAAAGCCATTAGATCTTCCTGATCCTGTTGTAGAATGAATGAATATCGTAGCAGCTTTCTGTATGTAAATAATTTAATGTGAAGGAAATTACTATGCCAGGAAATGGTTTCAAGGGTTATGATCAATTGCTTAGTTCCAGGTACTGCTCAGTCAGTGAGCTTTTCCAATAATATTAAATATAGTTAAATAAAAACAAAAGAGAAAGAGAAAACAGCTAGGGGATTTGTGTTAGATTGTCCAAAACCTTTGTAGCTTGCTAAAGCAATGGAGGATAACAAAATAAATATATTGAGGTGTTTCGGGTAGACAATATATTGGAGATGTAAATTATTGAAGAGTTTCTTCAGGTTATGTAACTACCTATATTTCTGTTGGATAAACAAATTTGAAAATCAAATCAGATGAATATATTGAATATATTGAGAAAAATTAAGCTGGCATACAATGGTTCAGGGAAAAATAAAATCAGATTAAGCTAATGGAGGATCAGTAGTATATATTTTGAAGGAGCCCATCATAAATAACATGAAAATTTACTATCAGAAAATATAATTTTAAAAAAATACCATTGTAATATCATAGTTAAACAAATAATCCATGAATATATTTTCATTATCAAAGTATTATAATTAGCATTGAGAATTGACAAACATTGGTTCACACTTTGTCTTGATTAAATTATATTTTCATCATTTGACATACACACAAAATTGTTTAAGATAGCGAAAGTATCTATTCTCATACAGCACTTGTTCATTCAAGCAAACTTGTCCAATCTGCTTAAACTCATAATACTTCTTTTGTTGTTATTGTTGACTTTTTTTTTGTATATAATATATATTTTGCTTAAATAGATTACTTTCTTGAATAATGTATTGTTTCCAAAACTAATTTATCACACATGAAGTGTAGATTTTAAGAAAGCACGAAGCCTATAGAATGTGCTTTGTTTGTTATTACATTTATCTAGCAATGGACGGAGAGTAAAATATATAAATATATTTCATTGTTTTCATGAAGTCTTTTAAATTTCTGTGTATGCACTAATTTTTTGTGTAATCCATGCATTAGATTATCGCTTTAAATGAATTTTTTCATCCAACTCATATTTTCAATGGAATACAGTATTCATACTAGCTAAGATAGTTTTTAATTAATTTATTATTTATTTATATTTTTTCATGTTATGAAGTAATACTTTCTCAAGACCTGTATACACATTATTATTGAGTTATAGAAATAAATATCTAAAGAGTACTTTTTCCATACTCAAAGAAGAGGCTCAGTGACTGAGTCTAAATTATCGTTAACTGATCTCAGATGGCAAAACATGGGTGGGGTACCTTATTTATTCAATTGTAGATGCTGTATGAACCTCCCACACACACACACATGTAAGTAGTCAAGTTTTGGGTATAATCTAATATTAATATTGGACCATGTTTTAGTCAGAGTCAACTGTGTTGTTTTCTAAAGCTTTATGTGAGACAAACTGGATTGTAGACTTTTCATGATTGATTGATAATTGTCAATAGACAATTTTTTTTTTGTCTCTGTTTAATCCTTTAGCATTCAGATTAATTTATCAAATGTAAGCTTATTTATCCATGTTTTTAAAAATTAATTATGTAGTATCTTGTAGCTTCAAGGTTTTGAAGATGTGATTATTTATTTCTAGAATGACATTGTAGGGTAGGTGTGAGAGACTGGATCTGGTCAGTTTCAACATAAAACAAGTCAAATATTTGTGCTGGATATGGCCACTTTGAATATTAAGGGTTTATACTTTTAAACTACATTAGAAATGTTTATCTTCAGAGAACATTTATTAAATATTTCTTTATCAATTGACCATATATCATACTTGGAAGTTAATAGACAAACATATTTAATAACCGTAAATGAGATTTAGAGCTTGACAGACAGTATATTGTCTTTCTATAGTTTCATACCTTTGAGATAAGTAATATTTAGCTAAGTAGAAAAGGCACAAATAAAATTAATGATTTTAAACTATTTAAACTCTAAATTGTTGAATAAAGGTGTTCATTATAGGGATACGGTTTTTTTCATTGAATTTAAATAGTTTTCTCTGCATCCTTGATCAAATCACATATTGATTATCTTTTGAATCTTTTTCCTTCTTTTTTTAAGTGTTCTGTTTATACCTAATGTGTTTTGTTTACTGAGGCAATTCCATTGTGAGATACTGCTGATCCTATGTTGTTAACTACAAAATTAAAAAAAACAACAAAAAAAAAACAAAAAAAAAACATTGCTTGGTTTTGTACTATTATTCTTTTTTGTTTTGTCTTGTCTTTTAATCAGCCAAATACTGCATGAATGTACCAAGTATAGTACTATACAACAATTGTCTAGTGTGTATTGTTCTGCATCATTTTACGGATTTGAATTTGTTGCAACTCTCTCCTGTCTCCTTCTTTCCCCTCTCTCTCTCTCTCTCTCTCCTCTCTCTCTCTCTCTCTCTCTCTCTCTCTCTCTCTCATAGAAACATAAGTGTTTATTTTCTTTATGTTTCAAAAATGTAAATTTCACATTATTATCGTAGTTCCATTTTCCATTGTATAATATTTATTGAAACAAAGGCAAGTTTGTGCACATGACAATAATATACTGAACTAGGCATTTAAGCCTGTTTGCTTGCTTATACATACTGAATTATATTTTCATAGTGAAAGAACACAGTTGCAAATTAACTCTAGTGCCATACTGATAAAAATTGGTTGATACAATTTAAGTAAATATTGAAAGCCTGGCAATAGATTTTATTTTTTTCTTAATTGATCATTTAAAATGTGTCACATCTAACAATAGATATTGTTATATTGTTTTCTCAAGTAAAAATCATTTTAGTATTTTCCGAGTTATTAGCTCTCGGAGATGTATTTGTACTTGTAAAATAATTGTTCTGTCTGTGTGTAGCAATGATAATTGTTGTTGTTTTGCCTCAGGCCAGTCCAGACTAATCAGGCTCATGTTCAAAGGCTTTCCAGCCTTGACCAGCTGGTCTTTTGTTTCATGCACAATATTGTCTATGATTACATTTTTCTAATGACTTATCTGTTTCTATAGAAGGTAGAGTGTTATTGAAGGGTAATTGTGCTACTATATCTAATAGATAACCAAATAATTGGCTAGTAGTAGTTCTTAATGGTTTGACTGTATAAATAAATTCTTATTCTGTCAATATATTATATACCGTTTAAGCAGATTATGCTTATTTCCTATATCCTCATTTGTGGTGGTTAAGGCGTTGCACTCACAATCATGAGATTGTGGTTTCAATTCCTAGACCTGGTGGTGCATTGTGTTCTTGAGCAAAACACTTCATCTTACATTGCTCTGTGATCACTTTGACACCTGACATGTGGTACACCATGCACCTGCTCAGGCATTTGTGCAGGTTGTTTGGCCAAGGCTGAACACTCATACATTGTCTTTGACGTGAGAAGCCATCATATTCTCATTGATATCACCATCATTATCATTTTATGCCCATTTTTCCATGATGGCTTGGGTTGGATGGGACTTCTTCAGCACAGCAGTTTGCCACTTGTTGCAGTCCATTACAAAATCCTTTATGAGGTTCGGTGTCTTGAAATCAACCTTGATCACTTCTTCTTTTCTTCATCAGTTTTCTCTTTCTTCAGGATCTCTTGGCACAATCTTCACTGGGGAAAGATTTAATATTTACAACTAAGTCTCTTCTGTTTCTTAGTGAGCATCAAGTATATCTGAATTATGTGTTCACCTGACTGGACTGATAGATGATCATTCTGTTGAAGCTACTGTTGCAAATGGTTAGATCATTTGTATCACATAATGCCAAGAATTTTGACCACCTTCTTATGCTTTTGCTACATTCATAGCCTCAATGAACAGTGGTGTAGCCTTCAAAGTGTTATCCAACATGTTCATTAAAGTTTTTTTCTGCATGTACGATAGTATTCCCAGAGAGAAGGATTGATACCTAGGATTAATCAAAGAACCTCACTGATCCAGGATTATCCTTACTACCAGGCTTATGTGTCCTTCCAGCTGTCATTCCCCAGTCTACAAGTGCAATGTGAGATTAAAACTGTTTTTGTGAACCATGCTTACCTCTCTTATCTTTCCTTAGTGAAATGTGGAAAGTTTATGAAGAAGAGGGCAAGTATCTGTCCTCATTCCTTTCAGTCATAACCAGGATACAACCTCCTTTACAATAGTCACCAGATGAAGGAAAACTGCCTGTGCTTCCTACATAAAGAAAGACTGAGACGATCTTCAAGATGGACTGGACCACTTGCTGGATATCTCCTACACACAAAACAGCTGTTCAACAAAACTTCATGAGCCAGCAATGCTAACACATTAACTAAGTGCATGTAGAACAGTTTCATTGTTTTGTGAGCTTCTCAAACAGTTCAACTGATGGCACTTCCATGCCCAAATGGACATTGCTTTCCAGGTACTGGGTTGCAACCACATCAACTTGTCCTAGTTAATGTATATGCCATTGTTATTGTCTGGAATTCCAGCTATAACCACCAGGATGATGGTGGTGGTGGTAGTTTGCTTTGTAAGATGGAGATTATCTTTAGATGTATGAAAAAAAAAATTAAGCATAATAATGATAGCTCTGGTTAGTGCTGTGGGAAAGCAACTCATTTGGGAACTTGGAGATCGAAAAAAAAAAATAATAATCTAGTTGTAATTAATTTTCTTTTATTGCCTCAATCTCATATAACATCAAAAAATAAATGCTGAGCATTTATTTTTCATGTATAAATATTTATTTGACTTGATTATTTATTTTTTATAACTGAAATCAGTTTCATCATCAAGAAAGAATTATTAACTTCATGGAATACTTTTTAGCCTATTTATTTTGGTTTGTGAGTAAGTCACATGGGTGATATTCACCTCCCCATGGCAACACAATAGATACTCCTGATATTTTTTATGCCTCACAATTTTGATTACTTTCAAGAAGAATAGTGAAGGGTTGGGGGATATTTCCAAGTTGTCAAGATTCTCTTTATTGTTGGTTTATTATTTACATCAGCAGAACAAGACTGTGAATGCACACTACATTTCATTACAATAGTGTTATTTTCCCTTTATAAATCCCTACCTGTCTTGTATATATATATATATATATATATATATATATATACATACATACAAATATATATATGTATCATGATGATATATATATATATATATATATTGAAAAAAAAAACAAAAAAAAAATTTCTGCCAATTGAATTGAACTCCTTTTTACTATTATTCTGAATTGTGCATTCTATTTAGTTCTTTCAGATATGCACAGCGATGCATACAAATCAATAACATTTTTAATCAGATGTATATATTCTTTTACTTGTTTCAGTCATTTGACTGTGGCCATGCTGGAGTACCACCTTTAGTCAAACATATCAATCCTTGGACTTATTCTTTGTAAGCCTAGTACTTAGTCTATCGGCCTCTATTGCTGAGCTGCTAAGTTATGGGAATGTAAACACACCAACATCAGTTGTCAAGTGATGGTGGGGGTGGACAAACACACACACATATATATGATGGACTTACTTCCGTTTCTGTCTATCAAATCCACTCACAAGGCTTTGGTCGGCCCGACGCTATAGTAGAAGACACTTGCCCAAGGTGCCATGCAGTGGGACTGGGCCCAGAACTTCTTACCATACAGCCACTCTTGCACCTTATATATATGCTGTGATTGAGAAGACCTGGTAAGTAAAGCGAGATCACAGCCATAACCTTTACCAGTGTCATAATCAACCCATTTAAAAAGTATCTTTGAATCATCGGATGACACACCGTGCTTGAGGAGGCCTATTGAGTCAAGTATAATTAAAATGAAAATCAGAATCAGAATCTCAATCAAATCAGAATCAAAATGGAAATTGTAGTTGTGGCCGATGCCAGTGCTTGACTGAATCCCATGCTGGTGACACACAATAAGAACCATTCATGTGTGGGTCGCCACCAGTGCTACGTGAGTGGCTCCCCATACCGGTGGCACATAAAAAGCACCATCCAAACATGGTCGATGCCAGCCCCTGCCCCGACTGGCTCCTGTGCCAGTGGCACATAAAAAGCACCATTCAAACGTGGCCGATGCCAGTACCGCCTGACTGGCCCTCATGCTGGTGGCATGAAAAAGCACCCACTACATTCTTGGAGTGGTTGGCATTATGAAGGACATCCAGCTGTAGAGACCTTCTCAGATCAGATTGGAGCATGGTGCAGCCTCCTGGTTTGCCAGTCCCCAGTCAAACCATCAAACCCATTTCAGCATGGAAAACGGATGTTAAACGATGATGATGATGATATATATATATATATATATATATATACACACACACATATATATATATATACACCTTATCTTTGTGCATTATATATATATATATATATATATATATAATATATATATATATATGTAGGCGCGGGCATGGCTGTGTGGTTAGCGAGCTTGCTTCCTAGCTACATGGTTTCGGGTTCAGTCCCACTGCGTGGCACTTTGGGTAGGTGTCTTCCACTATAGCCCCGAGCCGACCGGAGCTTTGTGATTGAATTCGGTAGGTGGAAGTTACTGCCGTGTGTGTATGTGTGCGTATAGCTGCTCAGTGCCTCTCCGAAAGAGAGAGAGATACACAAACACATCTTATCTTTGCTATATTTTCTTACCCGTCTTCCTTTGTTCTTACCTTCTTTTACCCTCTCTACTCCCCACTTACTGAAAATATCCTAAAATTTTATCAGGGTTTGCTGAAATTCTAACTCTAACTTGTATTTTGTTGTGGTTATTTTTTTTATTTCCTAAACAGCATGGTATATTTTGATAAATCCTTAATATACACACCATCATTGTACACGAAATTATTTCAAGCCAATGGACAGTTTACATGGTTGCTCAATCTGCTAGAAACAGTAACCAAATATCCCTCCAACTACAAGCTGTTATCTTTAAAATGCATACATCAAATAATGTAGTCTGAAGTACACTATTCCTATAAAAGAAATGTCATGATGTGATTGCTTTTAATCATCGGTCTTTTTGATCAGAGTCAACCTGGAACTAAACAGCTACAACAACTACAACAGAAATTACAAAATATGTTGCAGGATTTCTTCATAGTCTAACTTTGTTTCTGAGTCACTTAATTTCAATATGAAAGCTGTATATTATTCTGACCTTATTCAAACATTACAGTCAGCAGGAGAATATCTTTAGATTTTTATGTTTCCTTCCCTCACCTCCCACCCATCTGGAAATTCATTTCTTTAAAGTAAATAATAGCAGAATTATTTTCTTGTACAACCAAACTGATACTTAGAAAAGGTCAACAACAGCGATGATTCCCTAACATAAATAAACAGCAGAAATGAAATATATAAAATATATTTATTTGATCCAATAATGCAGCATCTCTGTAATAATTTCATCTGCTATAGATAGCAACCAAATCATCTAAATTTCTCAAGTGTGGTTTTCAAGGAGTGTGTCTTTCTTAATCCTTTAGCATTCAGATTACATTGTCTTGTGTAACGCTTTTTTTTATTCACATTGTTTTGAATTAATGATGTATTATCTCAAAGCTTTGAGATTTCAAAGATGTGATTGTTTATTTTTAGAATGGCATTGTAGGTTAGGTGTTAGAGGCCAGATCTGGCCAGTTTGTAGATAAAATAGGGAGGATCTTTGAGCCTGATCTGATCAGTTTAAATGCTAAAGGGTTAATAGGAACCTCTCCTTCAAAATCACAGCGTTTAATACTTTAAGAGCCCCTGTGATGAGAAAGTTGACATATTACAGTTCATATCACATTATTTCACATATGAATTATCATTATACATTCTCTATACTTTGCTTTTAAACTACTTTCATATTTATTATGTAAATAGGTTATCCCTTAAAATCACAATAATATTTGTTTATTAAAATCTAAACCCATTTTGTTTCTAGTTTCAAATATGTCTGTAGATATTAGTATTATTTTTGGTTATTTTAATTTAATCTTATATTCATAAATTGAACTCGGTTTATCAGTCAGCTTTATATCTGTTTAGCAAACCATTTTTATTTTATGACACCTTGTTTTAGACATTTGAGGATTTATCTTTTCATAACTACGTTACATTTAACTATCATACAGCTTTCCTGTTTACATTTAACTATCACATTACATATTCTAAGTTACCCATAGAGAGAATGTTAAGTTCAAAGTCTTAAAATACTTACAGATTTTTGCACTTCACTGGCTTTCAACCATTTTGATGATAATGACACATTGAAGTAGTTTCTTTAGAAGTTTACTAAATTTAGCTGATCAATTTTTATAACCTATTAAAACCAAACCATAGCTGTCATTTGCCACTGAGTATGACTTAGTAGTGTGGATCATACTTTTACTAATTGCTTTAGGCACCTATGTAGTTATGAACTGGTGTAGATGCCCATTCAGTCTTTCACCCTTGACCCAGTAGTATAACTAGGGTGTTTCAGCTGGTGAGAAGGTTGCACTAACACTCAGCTTGTATTCATATTTAGCTGTGTAGACTAGAGCAACGTGAAATTAAGTGCCTTGCTCAAATTATAACACACTACCTGCTCTACGTGAACCAAGAGCAACACTCTAACCTGTGAGAGCAACACCCTAACCACTAGGCCACTCAATATAACCAGCTTGCATCATTCTTAAACATATTTCATTCTTCTGCAATATCCAGACTGGAAAAAAGAAACAAACACTACTACTCTAATTTATTTGTATATCAGAAGTTAAAACTAGTTGTTAAAATCCTAGTTAGCTTGAATATGTTTACTACTTATGAACAGTCTGATCAAATACAGATAAAATATTAACTGGCAGTTACACAAAATAGATTTGATAAAAGACTGTGGAAATTAGAATTAGCTATATAATATCTATACTATCTTGGATTAGCAATTCAGTCTCAGAATAGCTTCTAAATTTTATATCATATATTTGGTATAATTTATGGTATTTTAATATTTGTATAAAATTTTTTTCTTCTTTGAACCAGTTGCTATATTCTTTTTCATTCACTGAATGTCTTGTGATAAACATGACAGGTTTAAAATTATTATTATTGTTATTATTATTATTTTCTAGAAATGTTTTGTATTATCAGAACATGATGAATATTTCTGTGATGTCATAAATGCTGTTTATGCTAGTTTATATTTTTTTTCGTTTCATATAATCGCATATGTTTATTTTGCTCTTAAGTTTTTAGTAAAACTGTTAGAAGATGTAATTTCTTTAGTGGTAAGTTATTTTTTTTTTATATGTTTTAATACTACAAAGTCAGATTTATTTTGAAACTTTATTACATAAGTTTATTCAAATCTGAATGCACAACTTTTCAATGAAATTAATTAGCATTTCCTTCATTGAAGGTAGGACTATGGGAATTAACTTCTGTCAAAATTTTCATGCTAACATATTTTAATTCCAACCCCAAACATTACTTTGACAGCAGTTGTTAGTCTGTGTTATAACAAAAATATGAAGAAGACAGTGTAAGTGGAAAGTGTCAATCATTTCCACCACCCAATATCAATTATAGAGCTTTAAATGTCTGCTACAAATTATTGTTACTGATCAGTTTTTTTTTTATTTATTCATTTGTGTGTTTCATACCTTATATTTGGTAGATTTTTTTTTTTTTTATGCAGATAGTAATTAGTTCTTAACAATAATGTAAAGAATTTATCTTACCACCTTCACCCAAACTTAAATCATATACACTGTTCCTATTTTTTTAGTTTTGGTTTAATATATTTATAGATTGAAATATTATACTTTCATTTGTGCCAATACAGAATAAAAAAAAATTGTAAGATAGTCATAAATTGATTGTCTTTTCCAGCAGTTATTAACAAATGATTTTCAGTAGGTGATTAGCAAATGATCTTTAAATTAGAATTGCTTATACTCATTTGTTCACTCATTTAATATCTATTAGCTAGGCTAGCATGGAGAAATAGATGTTAAGTGAAATGATCAAGCAAATTGTTTGTGTGTGCATATATATATGGATGGAAGCACTCCGTCGGTTATGACGATGAGGGTTCCGGTTGATCCAAATCAACGGAACAGCCTGCTCGTGAAATTAACGTGCAAGTGGCTGAGCACTCCACAGACACGTGTACCCTTAACGTAGTTCTCGGGGATATTCAGCGTGACACAGAGAGTGACAAGGCCGGCCCTTTGAAATACAGGTACAACAGAAACAGGAAGTAAGAGTGAGAGAAAGTTGTGGTGAAAGAGTACAGCAAGGATCACCACCATCCCCTGCCGGAGCCTCGTGGAGCTTTAGGTGTTTTCGCTCAATAAACACTCACAACACCCGGTCTGGGAATCGAAACCGCGATCCTATGACCGCGAGTCCGCTGCCCTAACCACTGGGCCATTGCGCCTCCATTCATATATATATACACATGTATGTATGTGCATACATGCATAAATACATACAAAGATACATTTGAGCATATATACACACACATGCATGCACTTACAAAATCACACACACATGCATATATATATATATATATATATATATATATACATGAATGATAATTTGGCTGTCATTTTTATCTAAGGAATATATAAAAGGAATATATAAAAATAAGAAGTGAAAGAAAGAAGAAAACAAAAGGGTGCTACTCATTTCTGTATTCTGCTATGACTGGTAAGGCCTATTCTGATATAGAAGTGTTTGTCCCAAACCATGTTATGGTGTGATTTGTGAGCTTCCTTTTTGGCTTTGCTATAGAGATTCATAAAGATCCAAAAGTCATTGTATCCTTGGTGTTAACCTCCATCTGTGGAGACCTATCTCAAACAAGATCCTGAGTGAGTAACTCTTGCAGTGTTTCAAGGTTGCTTTCAGTGCATCTTTGAATCTTTTATATGGTGCATCAACACTGCATCCTCCAGTTGATAGTTCAGAATAGATTACCTGTGGGAGTTTGCAGTCAGATATTCTGACAACATGTCTAAACTTTTGCAGCTTGATTTGATTGGGCTTAGCAAATAAACTGAGAGCATTGGTATGCCTGTATCAGGAATTTACTCCTGTCACTTTATGTTTAGAATCTTCCAAAGAGAAGACATGAGGAAATTATGAAGTTTTTTTGCATCAGTATTTCAAAAAGTATTTTTTGAAACTATCTCTGACATAGTGAACTTTTGGGCTTCTCTAAAGAGATTTTGTATACTTTTGCAGCTGACATCCTTGGCCATACAGGTAGACAGTACAGGATTGGTTTGAGGAAAATAATTAATCAAGGTTATCATTTGTGATCCAAACTCACTGTCAAAGGCAAGATGTTCTGCACTCATGTAAAAGTGATTTCCAAAATAAATTAAGAATCATGAAAAATAAGTGATTTGAAAAACAGGATCAGGAGGCTGGCACAAATAATGTACAAAAAATTATTTATATAATCTAGGCCCAACTGGAGTTGCATCTAGATTAAATTAAGGCTTTCCATCCTTTCAGCAGATGGAAGTATATGTATCACAAAGAAGCAATGCATGAAAGTTGACCTGAACACTTTTAAAATGTTCTGAAAAGACCATGCAACATAAATGGGCCATCTGTTGACAATCTGTTGATTACCATCAACACAGTTCTTGATGAAGTTCTCAACTCTTTTGAACACAATGAAACTACAAGGTTCTGTGTTTTATTAAAGCTTCAGGTTCTGTCTTTTGATAAAGCAGCAGGTTTAAATTCAATTCCTGCTAAAATAAAATACCCTTGGTGGTGAAATGCTCATTAAAAAACTGAGCTGTTTTTTCCTTCATGCAGTCAACAAGCACCACTCTTCAAGAATGATACAATTATTTATCTTCATCAGAAGAAAGGTAACAGTCAGTTTGTGAATTGCTGGCAAGAATTTTGATGAGAATATTCTTGAATTGCCTCAGTAACTATCTTGCCACTAACAATCTTCTACCACAAAGCAAAGAAGCGTATATCCAAGAGAAATGTATAGAGCAGAATCAGACCCTGCATATAACCTTTGTTGATCTCACAAAAGCTTTTGACACAATGTGTCATGGTAGCTTATGGAGAATCATTGCCAAATACAGTTTCCACACATGTTCATGCCTATGATGTGCCAATTTCATGATGGCATGTTATTAAATTTTGTATGATAGATGTAACTATCACTTTCTATCACAAATAGTATGAAATTCAATTGTGTCTTAGCACTTACTCTTCATTATCATGTTTTCTGCTATGTAGGAGAAGCCTTTAGAACACTATCATTTGGAATCAACATTACATACAGATATAATGGCAAATAGTTTAACTCTTTAGAATTCAGATTACTCTGTCAAATGTAATATTTATTCACATTTTATAAAATTAATCCTCTATTATCTTGTAGGTTTGATATTTCAAAGATATAGTTGTTTATTTTCAGAATGACATTGCAGGTTAGGTGTGAGAAGCCTAATCTGGTCTATTTTAGCATAAAACAGGTAGAATATTTAGGTCAGATACAGTTTAAATGTTAAAGAGTTACTTTTTGCCAGCAAAATCCAAATTTGCAAGCAATTATGGATTGCTTGCACCAAATGAGTCCAATATACAAGCGTATGTTGATCAATTCTCATAGGCCTTCCACAACTTCAGTGTCACAATACAAAAACAAAAGTGTTACATTTATCTATCCTAGGACATGTGAAGTGTGTACTTCTTGGAATAAAAGTAATTAGAACTGAGATGAAAAATGTGGAAAATTTTGAATATCTTTGAAGTACACTTTGCTCAAAGGCCTGCATTGATGTCACCACATAGTGGCAAAGCTAGTACAGCTTATGGAAAACTGTGACATAGTGTGGGGCAGCCCAGGTTTTTGCATCAGATACCAAAATCCTCCCAACTCTCCCCTATGGTGCAGAAACAGTACACCAGTTCCATGCTAAAAAGACATATATGTATGTATATATGTGTGTGTGTGGACGTGTATGTATGTGCATGCATGTGAATGTATATATATGTACATACATATATATATATATATATATATAATATACATATATACATATATGTATCTACATACACAAATACATTCATAAATAATAAATGTATGTATGTGTTTGTCTGTGCGTGTATATGTGGGTCTACAGTCATGTATGTATGTCAATGAATAACATATGTATGTATCTATATATGTGTATATATATATATATATATATATATATATGTATATATATGTATATATGTATATGTATATATGTGTGTGTATATATATATATATATTATATATATATATATATATAATTCAGGCAAAATTTAATACATTGCATGGAATTTTTTTTTTTTTCTGCTAGAATTCTGTTAACAATTATCTAAAAATACAGAGGGCTTTTTTATATTCTTTCAGTTTTCTGTATGTTTCATCATTCGGAACTGTTCATTCTAAATAACTCTCAGGAGACCGTGAGGAAAGATAATTCTCTCAAAATGACATTAAATGTAATGCTTTCCTAATGGATCTTGCAGGAATTCGGCTACAATTGGAACTTGTACACTTTCAGGCTTCTGAGTAATTAGGATCGTGTATCTGCCTACAGCTGTCTTTCTCCTTTCACCACTATCTGAAGTATTTGGCATCCACTTGTCACTCAATTAGTTCCCATTATTTCTTTCAGTGTTTGTAGGTTACAGCTTCATTCCCAGTGGATGCATCAACACACATACTTTATAATAGACTACGTCTGACCTCACATGGTTTATATAGAAATGTTTATATAGTAAGCTAATAATAGTTGGATATATTCATCATTGATACCAGTTGTCTTCGCTATTTCCTCCACAGCCATTGTATATTCATTGTAGAATATTTAGAAAATATTCATTGTAGTGGCTGTGGAAGAAATAATTTATTATATATTAAAATTTATTTAATTTGTTACTGCTGTTTTCATTGTCATCATTGTTACTGTCACTCCTACCACCACCATTTCCAAAACTTCTCAGGTAATTCCCTCATCATCTTTGGTCTTTAATGTGAGCCTCCATTATAATGTATAGGCAGTTAAAGTTTCTGAAAACTGAGTCTTTAGGTTTGCATGCTTCACATAACTTGACAATAGCATAAGTCTATTGGATAGTGTAATCCCAAATACACTTTGTTTAAAAAAAATGATGGGATGGTCATTGCTAGCATGCCTTTGGTCATAAGTCTGCTCAATCAAGTTTGTCTAGAGCTAATCAACAGCAGCAGCATAACAATTCCTTCATCTTGTTCTATCCTACTGTCCTAACATTTTTTTTTAATGATAGTTAGGCCTTGAAAAATAAAACTGGAATTTCTTTGTGGTGGAGAAAACGTTGGGAGTAGTTGGAATATGAAAAAGGCATTGTAAGTGGAAAGTATTGAGTCTTACTTAACTAAACCATGATACAATGTATTAAGGAAAATAATATATACTACTCAATATAGTTAGATGTCTTCAATTCATGTGCAAATGTCCAAATTTTCAAAATAATCAACTAACATTGGTGCAGGCATGGCTGTGTGGTAAGAAGCTTGCTTCCCAACTACATGGTTTGGGGTTCATTCCCACTGTGTGGTACCTTAGGCAAGTGTCTTCTACTATAGTCTCAGGCCAACCAAAGCTTTGAGACTGGATTTAGTAGATGGAAACTAAAAGAACCCCACCAAATATATATATATATATATATATATATATATATATATATATATATATATATATATATATACACACACACACACATATGTAGACATCATCATCGTTTAAAGCAGACATTCAATGATGATGATAATGATGATGATGTCTACATGTGTGTGTGTGTTTGTGTCTGTGTTTGTCCCCCCACACCACTTGACAACCAGTGCTGGTGTGTTTACATCCCTGTAACTTACCGGGTTGGCAAAAGAGATTGATAGAATAAGTTCCAGACTTTAAAAATAAATAAGTACATTCAACTAAAGAATTCTTCAAGGTGGTGCCCCAGCATAGCTATAGTCTGGTGCATTGAAGCAAGTAAATGATAAAAGATAGGAGAAACTATTTGCTTGTATTATACATTTACACATGATGTTTAAATTAATGTAATTTTTGTTTGTTAACAATATGAAATTTTATGTGAATAATTGTGTGAGTCACTTAAGAGGCAGAATATCTGAGCATTTATTTTTTTAACTTCTATTTCTTTTTCAAAAGAGAATTCTGTGATATTTTCTGATAGTTCCCCCTACCTCATCTTGGTTTCAGTTTCATACTAAATGGAAAATGTTTTAACATCTTTTGAAAATATAAGATTATAGAATCAAAGTTATATGTTATATCAAGGATATATGCATAACAGTAGTCTTTCTGTTACGTTGGAGAAAAGGGAACAATAACTAAACAATGATGTTTATATGAATTTTCATTTATGAATCCAAAAGACCTTTTGTGAAATGTTTTATAAATTTCACCCTCCATTCCACCATTATGTTAAAGGAAATCTTTTGACAAAGTGAGTCTGCAGCTCTACATGAATTCCCAGTTGGGGTCTGTTTTGTTTACATTATTATTAATGCTACAACTTCCATTTGCCATTCCCTAAAAGTTAAAACTATAAATTCTTTTTTCCATTCTTATTCATCACTGAATAATGCTTAACACAAAGCACAGTTTACTTTAAAACTGTCTGCAAAACTAGATCTCTTCTAAACTAAAACTATTTTGATATGCTTAAGAATGAAAATAGCTCCAAATAGTGCAGTAAATTAGCTTCAAAGCTAAACGAATGAATTAATTTTATTAACATCTTTAATGTTCAATTGTCTACTTCATTGATTTTTAGTGAAATTATAATAGCAATACTCAACAAAAGCTGGCTATCATAATTTTCTCTTTAGTATTTATTTACATATAGAAATAATTGTTTAACAACAAATGTTTGTTTATGTTAGCTATTTTTATTTTATTTGATAATTTCTTTTCTCAATGAAGTATCACTATAAAGATTTATTTATAAAGATTTTAAATTTATTTTTTCCCAAATTATAACCTTAAGGAAAGTGACTTTAGCACATTAAATCAACAGTCACACATACTCAGATCCTGTTTCAATTGTATCTCAGTTTAACTACCATGTAGAATCAACCCATTTCTTTGAATATGAATGAAACCAGAGAAACACTTAGCAAAGGTATAGGTAATGCTGATATCTTAAGTGATTTGAATCGTCACAGCGACATTAAGGGCATCAATCCTACCTATATACAGAAAATGTTCACATACACATGTTATTATACATTGTTTTCAAGTATCAATAAAAATATATTTTTGTATGTATTTTTGCAAATAAAATTTTTCTAAAGTTCTGTAAATTATGTTGCAGAGATAAGTTAATTAAAAGGCAGTTTACTATACACTTGGATATTAGTTCACGTTCATATTTGAAAAAGTAACAGTTATACTAAAACAAACCTCAAAATGATCATGATAAAAGTATTGGTAACATACGAGGGGGTACCCAAAAGAAACCAGAATTTTGCAGTATTATTTTATTCACTTAGTTTTACATGTTTACACTTTTATCCCCTTCAAAGTAGTCTCCATTTGATGCAATGGATTGGTCCAGACATTTTTTCCACTGTTTGAAGCAGTGCTGAAACTCTTACATATGATGCCTCCAATGTTTTTTTTTTCTTTGCCTCTTCCACATCAGCAAATCCCGTAGTATCAGCTTTCATCACAAGTAATGACCTTCAAAGAAAGGACCAGATCAACTTCCAACTGTTCTTTCAGTTCATAACATGCATTCAATCATGATTGCTTTTGATCTTCCATGAGCAAATGAGGCACAAATTTTGAAGCAACTCTTTTCATTTGCAATTCCTTGCTCAAAAATTCATTGGCAGAAGCTCCAGGGCACACTAGTCATATCAACAAGTTCATCAGTTGTTCGGTGACAGTCCTCCAAAATTAGTTCATGAATTTTCATAATGTTTGCATTCGTTTGGGAATCAGTGGTCACCCTGAATGAGGTTGGTCTTCAAGTAATAATTAACCTTTCCAAAGGTATGAAAACCACTTGTAAACTTGTGTTTTGCTCATGGCAGCGTCCTTGTAAGCTGTTTGAAGCATGACAACTGTTTTGGCTACTGTTTTCCCCAGCAGAAAGCAGTATTTCATGGAAGCGTGCTGTTCCTTCATTTCAGCCATCGCAAAAATTGATCAACAGGGGAGTAGCACTACAAAAAGAAGGCACACTATATGGCAGTATCACTTCATCTGATCCCACTGGTCAGCAGGCTGATGCCTGAGGGTCACATCTAGTAACTTCAAGCAACAGAATCCTGGGCCACCATGGGCTTGTCCCACAGAATGTTTTGGTTACTTTTGAGTACCTCCTCATATGTTGTTATTCTTTGATCCTGCATCAGTTCTGATCAAGCAAACATAATATAAGACTGTTTCAGTTATAAATGCTTCATTTATATAATTATCAGGGAGTATACTGTCTAATGTATCCCTCTTTAAGATGGTGGGTATGACCTGAGAAAAATTTGACTGGAATTTCTAGCATGTCAATAAATTTCTTTTCTGCAGTAGTGAAATATTGGTAACAGTTCTTTTAGTTGCCTTTTTCAACATGCAGAAATGTGATGTATCTATCCTAAAACTGGGATACTAATGGTATAAATCCTACCATCTTAAAAAAATAACAAACACTCTGGATAATCTAGATATACCGCTCGAAAAAAGTGTGTTCATGGCTGGAACATCTTTAGTCATTGATCTGCTCAGTTAGGTTAACCCTGGGCTAAACAAAAACTGTATAAAATTTTTGTTTAAATCTTTGCCAACATATTAGTGTGACTGTAAAACTTCAAAAATAATCATTGGCAACCTCTCTATGGAACACCCTTTTTTTATTATTGTAAACATTTTAGACTTATTTTTACAAGGAAGATTTAGAATATATAGTATGATACAAAACATATAGAATATATAGGGAGAGTTTACAAAAAAAACATAAGACGAAGACAGGTGGTATACAAAACAAACAGATGTATTAGTATAATGCTCAGGAATAGAAAAAGTCTTTTACGTTTTGAGCCTACGCTCTTCTACAGGAAGGGACACAGAAAAAAACAAGGAGTGAAACAAGGATTCTCTTTTGGACATTTACCCTCCGGCTGCACCTCTCCTACCTACGGATCACTGTGGACTCTACTCTTATAGAATATATAGTATGATACAAGAGAAAACAATAAGGAGTGTATAAAGTTATAAATGACGAGAAAAACAGTATAATGAAAATTTATTTAACAATGAGAAAATTCAAATATCATGACAAATTGTTTCGTAATTTAATGTATGTAAAGTTAGGAACCCAAATAGCATAGATGCATATTTCAGAAGCTTTTATTGCAGCTTTGTGATCCCAGATTCAACCTAGCTATGTCCATCATAACAACATCAAGAAAGCCATTAAGCTGATGTTTCCAAATAAACTTCCTTCATAGTATTTCTTCTTCCCATATTGCATGGACAGATATATGTATGTAGTCATTTTCACTATTGGAAATTCAGAGAACTAGTTATTGGCCCATTAGAAACCTGTAATCAAGTATGTTACTGTTACTGACATAATTGTTACCATATATGTCTTCTTATAAATGCCTATATATGCATAACTGTCATATAAAAGACTATATATATATATATGTGTTTTTGTATGTGTATGTATATGTATGATATGTGTTTGTATATATATAAATATATTTATATATATAGGCGCGGGCATGGCTGTGTGGTTAGGGAGCTTGCTTCCTAGCTACATGGTTTCGGGTTCAGTCTCACTGCGTGGCACTTTAGGTAGGTGTCTTCCACTATAGCCTTGAGCCGACCGGAGCTTTGTGATTGAATTCGGTAGGTGGAAGTTGCTGCCGTGTGTGTATGTGTGCGTTTAGCTGCTCAGTGCCTCTCCGAAAGAGAGAGAGGGGTGTGTGTGTATATATATGTGTGCCGGTGGCACATAAAAGCACCTACTACATTCTCTGAGTGGTTGGCGTTAGGAAAGGTATCCAGCTGTAGAAACTCTGCCAGATCAAGACTGGAGCCTGGTGCAGCCATCTGGTTCACCAGCCCTCAGTCAAACCATCCAACCCATGCTAGTATGGAAAGCGGACATTAAACAATGATGATGATGATATATATATAAGCTGCATATACTTAATTGTCTTTATATAAAAATTTATATATGTATATTTTCCCTCATACATAAGTCTATGCGCACATATTTGTCCTTATGGAAAATTTATTCACTTCTTTCCTATAGATTTCTCAGTACTCTAAACAAATGTTGATTGTTGTTGTTTAAGTTTCAGGTAAGCTCTGTTCAAACAAATTTATGACCAAAGGCTTTCCAGTTGTGATAATCCTATCTTCTTTGTCTTTTTTTTTTTTCATATAAAATGTATCTATGATATCCCATTATCCAATATATCTTTTCTTTTTGAAGTAAGTTGAGTGTGATTTATGGAAGATTTGGCCTCTGTCTAGCAGGATGAACTCTGTACTCTGATAGAAGCTCTTTCACTGCTTATTACAAAATGTATTTTGTTAGTAAAATGAAATGAAAGTAGTGAATATGCATTTAACCAGCTAAATATCAGTGGCACCTTTAGCTGTGATGATTATCATAAAGTTAAAATTGAACTTTTTGTTTTGTATTTTCCTGTTTTGAGATAATTATTTTCACATTTTATTTAGATTAATTTGTGCTGGGTGTTAGTTTATCTATATTCCTTGCAACCATATAGATGTTCTCTTTTTTGCTGTGTTGTGTTAGCTTTATACAAGTTATTATATTCTGTGTTGTGTTAGCTTTGATACAAATTGTTAAATGCTGATATTCTGGCATGGAATTGTTTATTCTATAGGAATTGTGCAGTATTAGTTACCTTTGAATATGGTGACTATTTCTTGAATTTGTAGCATTTGCAGCAACTTTTCCCTCTACAAATTCTGCCACTATTAGAGTTTATAATATTTCAGTTCTTCTACCAGAATTTCATTTCTGTTCCTTGTGTTGACGGACAGATAATAATATTCATTTAGCTAAAACTGTGGAAACTCTATATCACAAATGAATGTCTGAATGTATATTGTCTTCTGAAGGTGTTACAAAATGTAATATGGTGTATTGGTTTGGAAAACTTATGATTTATACATAAAAACATAAACGTACCATTTTTCTGCTGAATTCATACATTCTTTCAATATCTTCTCCATGGTCATTATAAGCTCCCCTTTCAAAAAGTATCAACTTTTTTTTTTTTTGCATGAGACAGTATATTAATTACCTTTTCACTTTATGATTGTTCTAAAAGATTACCTAATATGCTCTATACTTGTTTTAGAAGGGTCATTCATGATTTTTCCCTCTTGTGATGACAGACTGTTCAAAAAGGGAAAATTATGCTTGGGAAAAGTATTTTTTAAATTTTTACTTTGTATGGAGTAGTATTTTTGGTTTCTCATCTTAAGATTGTTATGCTATCTTTTATCAAAAGCTTTGTATGAAAAGTAAGAGATCTTCTTGTTAAGTATTTTGTGCTGCCAACTTTTAAATTTTGACAGGCACACACACACACACACACACACACACACACACACACACACACACACACACACATTATTATTTTCTCATATATTTTGCCATAATACAATGCATTACATTATACCATAACAATTATAAAAATATATATATATACTTGTCAGAATTTAAAATTTGTACTCAGAATTCCTCATAGTAATTTTATTTTATAATATATTATAAAATCTCTGTGGCTGCCATAGTGAGTGTTACTGTTGTTGATAATAGCTGCTAAGAGGGATTACTCATAACAAATTGGCTTTGTAATTTCATTTCAGATTATGTCATTTTGCATTAACCACTCATTTATCCTTGGCTGCACAAGCTGGCTACAGAATTTATCCATCAATAGATTTTCTTTCAAAATGCAATATGAGCATTACTATACTGTAGGAATCAAAAGTTAACATTTAGAAGTTTTAGTGTCAATTTGGTATAACTTAAATGACATATGTGAAATGATGTGAAAAAATTTAATTTTTTAAAATTTCTAACATTCATTATTGTAGACAAAGTTGGAAAGTAGCATTTATTTTTTGATAAAAGTTTCAAAGTATCAAGTCTCATTACAAATAACAGTAATAAAGAACATGTGAAACCTTTCCTTTAACAAAACCATAAGAGAAAACTTATAATGAGGTGAGCTTCATTCAGTATGGTTTTATAGGTTCTCTGAAAATTATTCTTGGAAAATTGACAATAATTTCTAACATAACTAGCAAGCCAAAAGTTAGGGAGGGGGGCAGTAGAAATCTGATAAAGGCCAATATTTAGCTGGCACTTCTTTTATTGATGCCTAGAAGGTGGAGCAATGTGATTTGAACTCATGTCTTGAACAAATATTGAAGGCATTTTGTTTTATACTAATAATTCTGCCAATCCACAAAACTAATGATAAAAGTAAATGATATTATAGTTAGTCATATATACCTCTTTATACAATATTACTGCATTCTTGTACCATAATTATTCCTCTTAAAAGAAAAAGACACTTATTTTTAGATATCATACTTACACACACATGCACAAAATGTTTAGTATATGAAGATATATTCAGTGTTTATATACCGTGTACGTCATTTTATGATTAAGTCTTGCTGCAGAAATGGTAACTTTGAAGGTCTTCTTTCAAATTGTTCAGCAAGCTGCAAGGCAACTCTTCCGTGACATGTTTTCAGAGCATATTTGTGTTCTAATCCCAATGTGCTTTTTTGTATTTCATTTTATGGTGCTAAAATTTTACAGAAGCACCATAAAATGAAATACAACAGTCATTGACTGTATATTATATATTAGTATCATCTCTGTGATAACTATTGCATTTGGTGTTATGTTTTTTCCAAGAAAATTTGTTAGACAGAAACTGAAAGAAGCCCGTCGTATATATATGTATATATATATATGTATGTGTGTTTGTGTATGTTTGTGTGTCTGTGTTTGTACCCCTAGCATTGCTTGACAACCGATGCTGGTGTATTTACGTCCCCGTCACTTAGCGGTTCGGCAAAAGAGACCGATAGAATAAATACTGGGCTTACAAAGAATAAGTCCCGGGGTCGATTTGCTTGACTAAAGCTGGTGCTCCAGCATGGCCGCAGTCAAATGACTGAAACAAGTAAAAGAGTATATATTACTGTTGCTGATGGTGGTTATGATCATGTTAATGATAGAAACACACACACACACACTCTCTCTCTCTCTCTCTCCGTCACACACACACACACACACACACACACACACACACACACACACACACACACACAGAAAGTTGGGGAGCTGATTTGAAGGCTACAGGTCCAGCCCATCACTGGAACTGTGAAAATCTGTAAAGCTTTCCAGAAGTTTTTCATTTAAGTATATATAAACATGTTGAGGCATGCAACTATATGCATGAGAATACATACATAAAACAAACCATACAAATCTGCACATATACATACATACAAAAATACCTTGTTGATGTTATTGAAATTCCAGTGAAGGAGCCTTTGATCTAGGTTAGAAACCGGCTCTTATTCTATTGGCAGGAAATCTTGAATAAAACTGAATAAACTGAATAACAACATTCATACTTATTTACTTACATAAACGCATACATATACACACACACGCATATATATGTATGTTTATATACTCACATTATGTACATTATATATATATACATGTGTGTGTGTGTATGTGTGTAACATGATAATAGTTTTTCAAATCATTAACTGTATGCTTTAATCTTAACTAAAATCCAAGTGGCAATTCAGCTAAGAAGGAAGCATGGTTTTAAATTAACAGTTTAAAACTATGCAATATGAGTTTCTATAAGAGCGAAATTACAGACCATAATTAATAATCATACTTTACAATTTCTGTAAATGTGAAATCCTATTACCTGAGGTAGCCATAACACGGAAGGTGGGGTGTGCCTGTAATCTGTATAACTTTTGGATAATTTCTTAAATTATTTGTAAAATAAGTTTTAAAGGGCCTCTCATATTCAGTGCTGACTTTTTCTTTAATTCTTCCATTTCAGTAAAATATGAGTATTTTTTTGTATCCATCTTCTAGCAATTCACCATCCCAATTTCCTTTCGCATATGATAAAAAAAATATATACAAAACAATTTATTGCATAACATTAATATTAATTTAGCAGAAACATCTTTAAAACTGAAGATTATAGCAACAACTCTAACAAAATCTGTGCAAATGAATTTTTCAACCTTTCTTGAAAATCTGAAATTTCCCACTGGGTTCAAAATCTTACCTACGTTAAGAATCAGGGATCTACTAAACTCTACCACCCCCAGATTGAGGCATTATTCCAGTATTAGAAATCATTCATTTTAGCTTCATGTATTTCTAATTATAGACTGAGTTTCTCTTGTAATTAATACTTTCAAAGGTTTGGATCTCAATATAATATAGTCTGATGTAAATTATAACTGAAATGCTTTTAATACTTCTCATGCTGCTCGATCTATGGTTGGGTTTTTGTTTCTTTTTCACAGTTTGAGATTTGGGAGCCATTATGAGTCATGTACAAATGTGTAATTTCTTTAGCAAACTATTATGTCATAAAAGAAATTAAGTTTATTCTGACTAAATTAATCAAAATGAAAATCTCATTCTGAATTCTTTTTGCATGATAGAAATTCTGTTTTTCCTTTCTTTTATTGTCTATAAATATGTATAGTTTTTATCGCATCTTTGAAATATTCTTTTTGGTTTGGTTTTCATATTCTTAGCTAACACTTCCATTTTAAGAATGCTACTGTTATAATCATATGGATAATTAGTGGTACCAAGATTGTTAAGCAGCCTTTTAAAAATTAGTTACCTGCTTTTCAGTGATCTTCATCAGGTTTTCTACAATTAAAAATTATATATAGTTTTATGATGCCAAATAAAATCAAGTTTCTCAAAAGCAATGCATTCTTTTTTTTGATGGTGAGTAGAAAAAATATAAAGATATTCTAAGACCTTACTGTTGAATTAAAAAACATAGGATATCAAAAATTTTAAGTTTCAGTATTTTTATTTTACAATTATAAGAAATTTCTCAGTCATCATCATCATCATCATCATCACCATCACCATCACCACCATCATCATCATATGTCCACTTTCCATGCTGGAATGGATTGGACAGTTTGACTGAGGACTGGTGAGCCAGAGGCTGCACCAGGCTCAATCTGATCTGGCAAAGTTTCTACAGCTAGGTGCCCTTCCTAACACCAACCACTCTGAGAGTATAGTAGGTGCTTTTACATGCCATCAGCATGAGGACCAGTCAGGCGGTTCTGGCATCAACCACGCTCAAAGGTGTTTTTATGTGCTACCTGCATGGGAGCCAGTCCGGCGACACTGGCATCGACCACGCTCAGCTGTTGTTTTTCACATGTGCCAGTAAGGTGACACTGGCAATGATCATGCTTGAATGGTACTTCTCACGTGTCACTAGCACAGGACCCAATCCATAGCCCTGGCAACGATGACGCTCAGATGTGCTCTTAACATTCCACTGGCACAAGTGCCAATCAGGTGGTACTGTCATCGCCCAAGTCAGTGATTTTGATTTGTTTACATTTGCCTCAATAGGTCTTCGCAAGCAAAGTGGGCTGGTTACACCCCACATTTGGATGTGCTTTTAAAGTTCCACTGGCACGAGTTCCAATCAGGCAGTACTGTCATCAATTTTGATTTCACATACCTCAATAAGTCTTCGCAAGCAAGTTTATTGTCCAATAAATGAGGGGTATTCATAAGTGGGCTGGTTACACCCACTGGCCATGATCTCACTTAGCTTGTCAGGTCTTCTCAAGCACAGCATATCTCCAAAGGTCTCAGTCACTAGTCAGTGCCTCGGTAAGGCCGAATGTTCGAAGGTCATGCTTCACCACCTCATCCCAGGTTTTCCTGGGTCTACCTCTTCCACAGGTTCTTTCAACTGCTAGGGTGTGACACTTTTTCACACAGCTGTCCTCATTCTTTCGCAACACATGACCATAACAGCGCAGTCGTCTCTCTTGTACACCACGTCTGATGCTTCTTAAATCTAACTTTTCTCTCAGGGCGCTTACACTCTGTCGAGTATGCACACTGACGTTACACATCCAGCGGAGCATACTGACTTCATTCCTTGCAAGCTTACGCTTGTCCTCAGCAGTCATGGCCCATATTTCACTACCATGTAGCATGGCTGTTCATACACGTGTGTCATAAAGTCTACCTTTTACTGTGAGCAAGAGGCCCTTTGTCACCAGCAGAGGTAAGAGCTCTCTGAACTTTGCTCAGGCTATTCTTATTCTAGCAGCTACTCTTTCAGAGCATCCACCCCTGCTACTGACTTGGTCCCCTAGGTAATGGAAGCTATTAACTGGAATGTAACAGAAGCTGTTCTCTGCACATTTTCAGTGTTTATAGCACCTGAGCACTTGCCACATACAAAAACTATCTTCTCAGTTAGCCTTCCCTTGACATTGCTGCACCTCTTGTGTGACCATAGCTTACACTGGGTACATCTTATGGAGTTTCTACCTACACCTTTTCTACAGATCAAGCAGCGCCATCTACCTGAAGGGATTAGTGGTTTGCCTGCCTTCCTGCTTATTAAGACTTTGGTTTTAGCTAGGTTGACTCTAATGCCCTTCGATTCTAATCCTTGCTTCCACACCTGAAACTTTTCCTCTAGTTCTAATAGTGACTCAGCTACTAGAGCAAGGTCATCAGCATAGAGGAGCTCCCGGACGCATCCTGTCTTGAATTCCTCTGTTATTGCCTGGAGGACTATGATGAACAAGAAGGAGCTGAGGAATGATCCTTGGTGGACCCCTACCCGGAATTCTTCACTGTACTCATTACCAACCTTCACCTTACTGACAGCATCCCTGTACATGGCTTGCACAGCTCTCACTAACCATTCATCTATCCTTAGTTTCCTCATTGACCACCAGATAAGGGATCAGGGGACCCTGTCAAAGGCTTTCTCCATGTCAACGAAAGACAGGTACAGAGGTTTATCTTTGGCTAGGTATTTCTCCTGCAGCTGTCTTACCAGAAATATAGCATCAGTGGTGCTTTTCCCTAGTATGAACCCAAACTGCATCTCATCTAGACTGACTCTCTCCCTAATTAGTTGGGCTGTGACCCTCTGTGTGACCTTCATTACTTGATCCAACAGCTTGATATCTTTGTAATTATTTGTACCTAAAGTGTCACCTTTACCTTTGTAGCAGTTGACTATGGTGCTGCTACACCAGTCATTGGGTATGACTCCTTCATGTATCACCTGGTTAACTATATGGGTGACTAGACTATAGCCAATGCCACCAGATATTTTGAGCATCTCTGCAGTGATTCCTGATGGGCTGGGGGCTTTCCCTGTCTTCATGCCATTAATTGCTTTATCTACCAAGGTACTGTCAATTCGGATAGCCAGTATCCTTTTCAAATATTACTTTATAAATGAATTACTGATTAAAAGTCTGAGTTCAAATTTACCTGATTTAATTTCAACATTGTGAACCACACCAAATAATTTATCAGTGTCCATTTAGCACTCCACAAAGAGCCAGGAAAGCATAGTTCCTCAGACAGGACATAAGCACATTGTCTGCTGTGGGAACAAATTCAAATTTGTAATTTCACTTTGTCAACATACATCAGCATTAAGGAAATTTGTATTGAAACATTAAAAAAAATAAGTTGATTCATTTTGGAAAGCCATATGAGATGTTATTTTAGATGTATTTTATGCTCTATTGCTATGTTCTCTTCTGCAGCAAAATACCAATTATTTAAAATTAATAGCAATTGTCAAATTCAGATTAAGGAATGACATTTGCTTAGTCCAATGTGGAAAAAAGGAAAGAAGCACTATAATGAAACACCTGTACTTCAGTTTAAATGTTTCTGTTAAATTCACAAGTGTTGAAAATAAAGTTAAATGTGTTGAATGGGACTATTTTAATTGTTCAGATGCTACTTATGTTAGTTATTTGCTGCATCAACAATGATTACGTTACTTTGCATTAATTATATTCTGCTAATTGTTTAGGGTTTTTTTCTTTCTTTTCAGTATGATTTTATAGTGTGTAATTTTTGTGCAATGGTAGTTTGCTAGTGATACATTTAGACACTTATGAATTTTCTCACCTCAAATTGTCCCATCCTATTTTGGTATATAAGAGATGTGTTAAGTATTTACATTTGCACAGAAACTTTCATGTCCTTTTATGTTGACATACATTTGTGTTGTTGGTGAGTGGCTGTGAACATGTCTGTGTTTGTAAGTTTGTTTTGGAATATCATACTTTGTATTTTAATAATAAAAAAAAAACAACAAAACTAGAACACTTTTCATTATATATGGCTCTGCTCAGTCAAGGCCAATCTTCAGCCAAACAGCAACTTCACATACATAAAAATACAAGAAATAAATTCATAACTCAGAAATCTGTTCTGATATTTCACTCTATAACAGCCACCTTACATACATTAGATTATATTCATTCAACTTTTACCATTTCTCAGTCTGAATGTTTCCTGACAATGTTCCAGAAACATGACTTCACACAGTTGTCATTAATAGTGTCTCATTACCTTAGGGGCACTACTGTATAGTAATTTTAAGGATGATATTCTTGAATAATGTCCTGTAGTTTTTTCATAAGACAACTGGACAGTGGTGACTCATAGATAAAATTAGTGGGGGTGCTGCTTCAGAAAATTTTTAGCCATTGTTTTAATATTGTGCAAAAGGAAAAACTTAATCGGTTTGTATTTTAGCCACTGCCAGGTAGCAGGTTAAATTTGTTCACTGAACACCGCTGCGAATTCCCCCTTGTTTATCAAAAATCCCACCTAAATCACAAAATGGGGGGGGAGGAATCTGCCCTATTTTTAAAATCCTGGCAGCAACACTATAGCTTGAAGCAGGATAATAATCTAATTCTACATTTTATCACATTCAAGAATATAAACACGTTTTTAAGCACAACACATGCAGAGTCAAAAGGAAACACTAACTTTCACCAGCACACCAAGGTCAGTACTGCATGAACCACAGTGCTCTCTCTCCCTAGCATGCAGCTTCCTATCTTGGATATGTGAGCATGCGCACAACAACAAAACACTGCATCACTGGGACTGTGAAGTGCACAGTTCTATACAAGAATTTTTGTATTTTTTCATAAACTAGGGGATGGCTACTGACATTAAGCTTAAGGATTATATAATGTACAAGTATAAAGAAAGAATTAAAGGAAAAAGGATTCATTATATTGAGCATTATTGATAATATTGAGTGGAAATAGGGGGTGCTGCAGTTCTGCAGTGCCTATACATGAGCCGCCACTGCAACTGGAGTACAGGAATGTAAATTTAAAAAAAAAATCTTTTTAAATCCCTCAATAATTATACATTACTTTCAGTAATATAGTTATTTTCAGCTTGATAGAACAAGCTTCAAATCAACTGTATTTGAAAGGGACACATACCAACACTATGGCTAGGATATGAACTGTTACTTCTGTTACAGATAAGTTAATCTTCTAACAACTTCATATCTTTATTGATAAAGCTTGAACAAAATCCTACATTAACAGCATTTTATTCTTTTATCATGCAGAAATACAATAGATCTATGTTTTAAGTGACAAATTGTCATTCATTAGACAGTTATAAGAATCAAGTTTTCAGATAAATAAATCTATACTTAGAACCAATAAGCTCTCATCAATTACCATTAATATTTTGGCTTTAGAGTAAATTTTAAAGTTTTTGCACAGATTTTACAAAATATTCTCTAAGTGATATTAAATGATTAAAAGTAAATTTCAGAAATAGAAATCTATTTGGAACCATTCTCTGGAGTCACTTTAATAATAGTTTTTAATTCCAAGCTGGCTTATCCTCAATAAGTATTGTATTTACTGCTTTCTTTTCCTTTTACTTTTCCATGATAATGATAGTGTATAAATTTTATATATCATCATCATCATTTTTATAACTTCTTTCCATGCTGGCACATAACTGATGACCCATATAATGGGTCATCAGTCATGAGTCAGTTCATATTCAGAGTTACTACCTTCCTAGATAGGCTATACACATTTCTCATGGTTTCTGTGATTTTCCCTAGCACTAAATAACTTTACAAAGAATACTGGGTGCATTTTATTGTGGCTCTAAAACCTAGTAAGACTGTCATGTTCTCACCAACACTAAAAGAGTACCCAGAAGTAACTGGAAATGTTCTCTGTGGGACAATCCCATTGTAGTTCAGGCTCCCACCGCTAGAGGCCAGTTGATGCAATTCAGGCATCAGTTTCCTGGCCAGCGGCATCAAGTCAGATCATACTGCAACATGGTGCATCTTTGTCAGAAACATTAAAGGGCATCACTTTGCAAGAGTTCAGCACTGCTCCAAACAGTGGAAAACTTGTCGGGACCAATACATTGCTTCAAATGGAAAATATTTTGAAGGCAACAAAAGTGTAAACCTGTAAAACTAAGTGAATAAAATATTGCAAATTCCCCTCATATGTTATTTCTACTTGTTCACTATCCGCTGTATGAGTTGCAGTTTGTTGTAGTTTCTTAAATTTCCAATATAGATACATCAAAATTTTTACTGTTTTGTCTTCATTATTAGCTGGTTAATCAGTTTAATAACTCATTTATACAGTAATTATTCTGAAATTAAGGTGCTGAACAACTGGTAATATTACCATAAGTATGAACCTTCTTATAACAACTGAATTATATTTCTTGGTATTGTATGCAATTCAGCTACCCTCTATGTACATAGCTGGCAGTAGATGTCACTGCTTTATATTTGAATGGTTTGCAATAAGAAGAGCATCTACTTATAAAAAGGTTTTCTTCACTGATACTAATAGGAAAATACCTAAATATGCAGAAACAACTCCGTCCATACTGTAGAAAAATAAAAGCAAAAACTATAAAAACCAAAAGTTATAATTCAACTGGTAATAATTATTTTTTGATGTAACTGATATAAGAAATAGATATTTGATTTTTTCACAAACTGCCTGCTTGGAATTATATTTTCCTTCGGTGCCTTTTTTCTTTCTTTATTTCAAAGTCTTTTCCAAATCAGCACACATATTTTTTTAACTTTGTGCATTATACAGAACTTCACTTGAAGCAATACAGAGAAGGAACAAAGTCACAAGAATCTGTTTGCTCATAGCTATAAATCAGTTAACATCAGAATTTTACTGGCAGAAATGATTTTAAATTGTCAAATACATCTGGCTTGAGTAACACTTAAGGGCTACAGATACATAGAATTTTCTAAGTTAAATATTTGGGATTTTGAAACATGAATTGATAAAAATGGCCTAACTCACATAATCCCCCATCACTCCTCTCTCTCTCTCTCTCTCTCTCTCTATATATATATATATATATATATATATATATATATATATATATATTTTAAATTGAATAAAATTTGATTATTTTCCCAGGGGAAAAATTTTTAATTCAACTAACTTATTGTTTTAAATTCATTTCAATTTTCCTTACTACTCTGTTCAAGGACAGTATGTGTTGAGCTAAGAATATTTCTTGCAGCTGGCTCAAAAGGAAATATTCTATGTGGTTTCAGTTCCTAGTTCTAATCCTTTTCTTCCTGTGTCTTTTTCAGTCATCTGCCACTGATATGGTCAACTTTCAACACACACTACTCTTCTGCTTGTCACTCTTCCATTCCAGTGCAAACTATTTTACAGATTACACCAGTCAATGTCTTTTAATATCCAATCTGTTTCAAAGTCTGCTTGCAAATAGTACATTTTTCAGGCTAGTTAACATTGCACCTCTAACAGATAAAATATACCACATTTCTCTCTAACCATTACAATTTTTCTGCTTTCAATATCCATTGAACATACTTGAACATACTTTATATAGTCGTCTCTCTTACTGAAGTTGCTTATACTCTTACTACAACCACCTATTGCATTGGATGGGTTACCTAGACAGTGAAATCTAGCTCCCTAAGCATTTCAAGGACTTCTTTCCATGGCTGTTCCTGTTGCTAACTATACTTGTACATCGAGTGTATTTGCATACCTGCTTTCCTATCAGTTTGCCCTGTGTTACTACAGTTTTTTATGTGATTCTTGTTTACACAAGATTACACAATATCAAGTTTCTTACTATTCCTTTCCTTCAACTGAAGTGAGGAAATCTTTGCCATGTAAATTCCTTTGCCTACTAGGTCCATATCATTCTAATTTTTCAAATGTTTTCTGCATCTACTCAATTGACTCTGTAATGGGAGAACAAAGTTAACATACAAAGGCTTCCAAGATCATCTAGTCCAGAACTTTTACATTATTGCCTCAACAACTATAATAAACAGTAGATCACTGAGACCAAAGCCCTGATGACCATCTACCTGCATAATAAATTCCTCATTGCTAATCCCATCCTTTTTTCAGCATTTTTACTTTAAATTGATGTATGCTGATTTTTCTCAAAGCTTACCAGTTTACAAAGAATGGGACCCTGCCAAAATCATTTTTTGGATGCATTAATACAATGTAGAATAGTATATTCTTAGCTAAGAACTTCTTAGCTGTGTCAGTAGATATATAGTGGTTCCATCTAGTACAAATCCATGTTTAAGCATATGTGCATGTATCTAATGCTTATGCACAAATATCTATGCATGTTTTCTCATAGCATTGACCATGTTCAGATGGTGCTTTTTACATGCCACCAGTACAGGAGCCAGTCAGGACACTGGCATCAGCCATGTTCAGATGGTGTTTTTTCTCTACCTCTTCCACAGGCTCCTTCCACTATTAGGGTGTGACACTTCTTCATACAGTTGTCCTCATCCATACATAACACATGACCATACCAGTGCAGTCGTCTCACTTGCACACCACATCTGATACTTCTTATGCTCAACTTTTCTCTCAGGGCACTTACACTATATCATGTATGCACACTAACATTACACATCCAGCGGAGTATACTTGCTTCATTTCTTCCAAGCCTATGCGTGTCCTCAGTAGTCATGGCCCATGTTTCACTGCCATGTAACATAGCAGTTCGCACACATGCATCATACAGTCTACCTTTCACTCAGAGTGAGAGGCCCTTCATTGCCAGAAGAGATAGGAGCTTTCTGAACTTTACTGAGGCTATCCTTATTCTAGCAGCTACGTTCTCAGAGCATCCACACCCACTACAGACTTGGTCGCCTAGATAGCAGAAGCTATCAACTACTTCTAGTTTTTCCCCCTAGCATGTTATGGAATCTGTTTTCTGTACATATTCCATGTTTATTGCTCCTGTGCATCTGCCACACACAAAAACTATCTTCCCAGTTAACCTTCCTTTGATATTGCTGCACCTCTTATGTGTTTATAGCTTACACCAGGTATGTCTTATGGAGTTTCTATCTATGCCTTTTCTACCAATAGACCAGGGCCATCTACCTGAAGAGGTTTGTGATTTGTTTGCCTTCCTACCTGGAACTTCATCTCTAGTTCTGGTAGTAACTCAGCTATTAGAGCAAGGTCATCAGCACAGAGGAGCTCCCAGAGGCATCCTGTCTTGAATTCCTCTATTATTGCCTGGATGACTATAATGAATAAGAGGGAACTGAGGACTGATCCTTATTGAACCCCTACTTCTACCCGAAATTCTTCACTATATTCGTTGCTAACCCTTACCTTACTGACAGCATCCCTGTAAAGGGCTTGTACTGCTCTTACCAACCACTTGTCTATCCCCAGTTTCCACATTGACCACCAGATAAGAGATTGGGAGACCCTCTCAAAGGCTTTCTTCAAGTGAACAAAATCTAAGTACAGAAGTTTATCTTTGGCTAGGTATTTCTCCTGGAGTTACCTTACCAGAAATATAGCATCAGTGGTGCTCTACCTGGTACAGAACCAAACAGTGGTTCTCACGTAGACTAACTCTATCCGTAATAGTTGGGCTATGACCTTCTCTGTAACTTTCATCACCTGTTCCAGTAATTTAATACCCCTGTAGTTATTTCTGTCTAGAGCATCACCTTTATCTTTGTAGCAGTTGACTAAGTTGCTGCTACACCAGTCATTGGGTATGACTCCTTCATGAACTACCTGATTTACAATACAGGTGACTAGACCATAACCCATACCGCCAGATATTTTAAGTATCTCAGCAGTGATTCCTGATGGTCCAGGAGGGAACTTTCCCTATCTTCCTGTCCTTAATTGCTTTATTTACCAGGGTGCTGTCGATTTGGGTAATCTTCAATTTGAGTCATGTGATAATAAAAAGCAAAAATGATTTGTCTGTTTTAGATATACTCACCAGATGAGAAACTAGAGTAACAGGAGAGTAAAACTTCTTGAGTTGATGTCTAGTGTTTGTACTATCTTAAGTTGGGTGTCTCTCAGAAAGTTATTTGACAACTTTCAATTTTTTTTAAGTGGTTTACTTGACCTATTACTGCTATTGTCATTGTTTAACCTCAGGTCTGCCCTGATCATGATGACGTATGAGGAAAGGCATATGACGCTTTATATATTTAGGACTATATTGTTTTATGTCTTTTTTTTTTTAAATGATGAGACATGATTCAAGGG
The DNA here is from genome assembly GCF_006345805.1 of Octopus sinensis. Lineage (NCBI taxonomy): Eukaryota > Metazoa > Mollusca > Cephalopoda > Octopoda > Octopodidae > Octopus > Octopus sinensis. Next base: position 59,646,951 of record NC_043000.1, on the reverse strand, counting down.
AATGTGCCTGCTATTTCTAGCAGGTCAAACAACCTTGTAGCAACTGCTTCATTATCTCATTCATATATATATATGTCATCATTATCATCATCATCATCATTGTTTCTTTGAAGTAGATGGGTAAGTTTCATAAAGCACTTGATAATGTTAACTATACTCAATGGGTATAAAACTTTCCTGAGCCAAGGCAGTAGATTCTACATAGTTGCCTAGCTTGCTAAAACTAGCTGCCAAATCTCACTCATATTACATACAATGCCAAAATAGAAAAGAAGGACAATGGATAATGTGGTGCTCAATCTACTGTGCCTTAGCTGGTCAAAGCTGGAATGCCTTTGATCATAAATATTTTCAAATTTCTCATATTTTTTTCTTATTATTATAATCATCATCATCATTGCTAAGGCAGTGAGCTGGCAGAATCATTAGCACATCAGGCAAAATGCTTAGTGGTATTTCATTTGTCTACATGTTCTGAGTTCAAATGCTGCTGGTGTTGGCTTTGCCTTTCATCCTTCAGGGGTCAATAAAATAAGTACCAGTTGAGTACTGGAATCAATGTAATCAATTATCCCCCTCAACCAAATTTCAGGCCTTGCGTCTTTAGTAGAAACGATGGATGAAATGTTGTGAAGAATTTTGCCCAGTGTGCTAACATTTCTGCTAGTTTGCTACCTCACCAAAATAATAATAATAATAACAATAATGATAATAATAATAATAATCATAATAATCATCATCATCGTTTAGCGTCCGCTTTCCATGCTGGCATGGGTTGGATGGTGCAACTGGGGTCTGGGAAGCCAGAAGGCTGCACCAGGCCCAGTCTGATCTGGCAATGTTTCTATGGCTGGATGCCCTTCCTAACGCCAACCACTCCATGAGTTTAGTGGGTGCTTTTTACGTGCCATCGGCACAGGTGCCAGACGAGGCTGGCAAACGGCCACGATCGGATGGTGCTTTTTACGTGCCACCGGCATGGAGGCCAGGCGAGGCTGGCAATAATAATAATAATAATAATAATAATGATGATAATAATAAAAAAAAAAAAAAATAATAATAATAATAGGAGTGGCTGTGTGGTAAGTAGCTTGCTTACGAATCACATGTACCTTGGGCAAGTGTCTTCTACTATAGCTTCGGGCCAACCAAAGCCTTCTGAGTGGATTTGTTAGACGGAAACTGAAAGAAGCCCGTCATATATATATGTATATATATATATATATATGTATGTATGTGTGTTTGTATATGTTTGTGTGTCTGTGATTGTCCCCCCAACATCGCTTGACAACCGATGCTGGTGTGTTTACGTCCCTGTAACTTAACAGTTCAGCAAAAGAGACCGATAGAATAAGTACTAGGCTTACAAAGAATAAGTCCTGGGTTAGATTTGCTCGACTAAAGGCGGTGCTCCAGCATGGCCACAGTCAAATGACTGAAACAAGTAAAAAAGAAAAGAATAATAATAATAATAATAATCTCAACTGATTTAAGTTTGTGAAATGACTGTGCTAGTAGAGATATTTAATGTAAATGAGCATGCTAATTGAAGAACTGCTTTGGTTAGTGATGAAAGATGGGTTTAAAATTGAGCAAAAGAAATTTAAGAACCATAGAGATTTGCAATACTGTAGATAAAGTCAACCCATACTAACATGGGGAAACAAAACACAAACGAAGTGATTACATTTTATGATTTAATATTTTAAATACATTTAAGACAGCAAGCTGGCAGAAACATTAGCATGCCAGGCAAAATGCTTAGCAGCATTTCATCAGTCTTTACGTTCTGAGTTCAAATTCTGCTGAGGTTGACTTTACTTTTCATCCTTTTGGGGTTCATAAAATAAGTACCAGTTGAGTACTTGGGTCAATGTAATTGACTTACTTCCTACCCCAAAATTGCTAGCCTTATGCCAAAATTTGAAACCAATATTTTAAATATATTTGTGAATTGGTATATCTCAAATCACAAAGTATTTTATTTTTGTGTTTCTTAAACAAAATTATCTAAAAATATATTAAAGCAAAAAAATATTACAAATCATATCTTATTGGAGAAAATTTGGAAGAACTAGGATAGAATAGCACATATCTGTGAAGTTATTGAAATGCTTACAATTTGTCTGTAGGTTACATTTATATAACTTAAAATGGTAGTTGTTTTTGTTGTTATTTTTTTAAGTGTTAACATTTTGGAATCTGGATTTTCAGCTGCAGTTATTATTGTGTTGGTGTAAGCACCATATCTCAAAATATAAAACTAATGTTCTTTGTATAAAATATCTGCTATTAATATTACCACTTTAACAAAACATACCCATAAATCTGATTTTCTCTTTTTCTCTCTCCCCACATTTTTACATTTCATTTTTGTGCCATCTCTTTTTGAATAAATGCTTAAAGTGATTTAACCATTATACAAACATCAATGTTTAGAACTCACATTGATTGAAAAGTTTCATGTTATCTGTAAATGATTTTATATTTATGAGGGAGGTTTGACTTCTGCATTGAACAAACACATTGTAGCTCCCTTGCTATTTCAATTTCCACTTGGAATATATTTAAACAATCAAACATATTGGACAGCAAAACAAGTGCAGCATGTCCTGTCTGCCACACTTCACCCCAGTTAGTCAATTATAAACTCCAAATCAAACTGAAGTTTTGCATTGCCAGAGATCAATATCTATAGTTCACATCAAACATTTAATTTCATTATATTTGTGCTATAATAGTTCATCTTGAACAAAACTGACCATGGATACTCAGCAAAGAGAATAACTTAGTCATAGATTACAAGACAATATTGTGGGCACAAACCATATATTGAATACTATGATTTGATTTCATATTTATTCAAACCCATGCTTAGTTATTTTGTAGCAACTGTAGGTAAAGCTGAGACATGTATGAAGTTTCTGTACTCCAGAGCTGTAGAAGCTACTTTATGAGAATTAACTATATATATGCATTCCTGGTTTTGTGTATATTATATATCCATATATAAATAAAGTTAAGAATCTGGCTAAATTATTTTATTAGAAAAATAAATTAGAAATATAATAGATAAGCTAATCCAATCTAAATCACAAGGATCGATAGCAGCGCTTCTCAAACTGCCAAATACTAACACCATCCCCAAATGCGCGTGTGTGTGTGTGTGTATTAATTTATTAGTGCAATTTTTTGTCATCTTCTCCTCTATATTAATAAGAAAGCAGGGTTTGCATCCATATAATAATTCTTCCTTTTCTTGTTGGACAAGTTTAAAAAGTTTAAAACCCTGTCTCCCATTTCCTAAAGAGGAGCCTGAATTTCTTTCTGAGAAATATTGATGCATATATTCCAGTTTGGTTTCTATAGCAGACAACACAGAGAGCTTCCCTTTGGTTTGGGAAGATACTGATTCATTGCATGGACCCCCCCCCCCACCACCACCACACACAGAGAAGAAATTCTACAATCTGAGTAAAATAAATTTTCTCTATGTGCAGTGTTCTGCTTCTGGTTAGAATGGTAAATTACATTGTACACTTGCAGATAAACAAGCCAATGGGAAAACATCTATGACGACGACGATGATGATGATGGTTGTTGTTGTTGTTATCTTTCTCTTCCTCCTTCAGTAGTATCCAAACCTCTCTGAAATCACACCTTGCTCTTTTTAAAAAAGAATGACACATTGTACAATGGAAGGACATTAAAGGATGCACTATGTGTGAATGCTTTTGATTATAGGTTTGTTTCATCAGGGTTGACCTGGAACCAAACAACAACAACATGCAAGTAGGTCAGCCTAGCCATTGATATTTAAGTGTCACAATACAGCTCCAGTGACAGGATATCAGTAGGTAACTCCCTCCAACTTCTCTCTGCATCTGGTTTCTCCTTGATGCCCCTCTCAACTCGGCCATCCACATCTCTTTCATCCAAAAACCAACTAACATGGCAAAAGTGACATAAACCAATAATGATGATAGTTATTTATTTTCATTTAGAAATAAAACAATTGGATTTTCATGTGGGTAAGCAGGCAAGCAGCTCGACCACAATGGGAAAATACATGACAGTTTCCAGAGAAAGTGAGATGGGTGGATGGGGTCGAGAAAAAAAATCCATCCACCTGTATCTCTTTCTCTCACCCCTTCTCTTCTCTTCTCTTTTTTAACTGTTTGTCTTTCCCTTTCTTTCTCCCACTCTCTTAAAAGAAGGCTAATACTCTTCACTCTCTTTTCTTGTACTCCTCTTTCTCTCATAAGCCTCTCTGCTCCTATTTCTCTGGTGGTAGGGGCTGGTTATGTGATTAGTCTGAAGAGACAAATTAGTTTTGATTTTGTCTGATCCACATTTTGTTGTTATTCATCACAGAGAAAACAAGCTTGCCCTTCAAATCTTATCACATTATCTATAATTGCTGAATTTAGAATATCAGTTCCTGTTTTTCTATTTCAGTGCACTGGTTACAAGTAAAACAAGGAATTTGATAATTGTACTTTGGAAGTTGTGTTTATAGTGGGGTATGGATGGGGTTGAAATTAGGATTTTTGGAAGGGGTTGAAGTGTAACTTTTAGTTATAAGGTTGTCCTTTTGTGAGAGCTAATGAAAAAAAAGTAAAGGTTACAGCCTGGTTGTAGATTTTTATTCATGATAACCTCCATAGCCCCTTAAGCTACATGATATATGTCAGGGAGAGAAGGTCATAGTAAGGGTCAATTTTTTCAGCTTGTTTGATGTGACTAAAAATCACTTCTAAATAAAGCAATTCGACTTGATTTTTGACATTATTTATATAACATGGATATATATATATAGTATACACAAAACAAGAAATTCATACTCTGTAGTTCTCATATACACATTTATCATACCAAATGAAGATGAATTTAAAAATATAAGGGGCAAGTTAAAAAGAGAACTAAACAGGATATAACCTGTACTCTTAATTTGCATCTAAGAATTATCCGTTGGTTTCAGAGATGTGTTTTCGTGTGCTGTCTGAATTTTTTTTGCCAATATTCTTTGCTCTTTGTATCTAGATGCCAATCTATGTTTTACGTGTGCGCATGCATGTACACACGCACATGCACACACACACACAACACTTATAAATCTAATTGTTCATAGATTAAATAATTCAGTTATTATTCAAATAGAAAACAATAGCTAAGCTTTTGTTGCCATATTTAGTGCACAGAGAGTTAAAAAACAAAAACCAACTGGAAATGAATTTAGACCAAGAAAAAAAAAATTGCTTGGAGATTAATTTTATATTTAATCTCTAAGCAATTCTGTTTTCTTATCTCAGTAAATGATTTTTTTTCTTTTTATATCTATTTGGTGATTCATTCCTCACTATTTCATAAAGTACAGTGAAATATATTTTTGCTAAAAAGTTCATAATAAAGCAAATATAGCCTATATATAGTTGCTTCAGGATATATTTCCTTGGCAAAGCAGAGAATCATCAGAGCATGCAGTATTTTTAGTTCGGGCCCTTTATGTTCTGAGTTCAAATTTTGCTGAAGTCAGTTTTACTTTTTATCTTTCTGGGTCAATAAAATAAAAATAACCAGTCAAGTACTGGAGTAAGTTTAATGTACTAATCCCTCCCTACGATGTTGTAGCTTTGTACTTATTAAAAAATTATTATGCTGGCAGTGTGTTGGCACCATCATCAGAGTGTTGGACAGAATGCCTCATAGTGTTTGTTCTACTTCCTTCCAGTTTGAGTTCAAACCCCATGAAGATCTCATTTTCTTTTATCCTTCTGGAGTAAATAAAACAAAGTCTCAGTCAAGTACTAGGGTTGATTTAATTGACTAACCTTTCCTCTGAAAATTGTTGGTCTTCTGACAAGTTAGTAACAATATTTTTTTAGTAACTCATTTATCACTAACTATTTCAGCAAGTGAAGTAAATACATCTTTTTACCTCAGAGATCATATCCTGAGTTTCTTTTTTTATGCTCCCTGGGAAATTATAAATTATATCAAAATATTAATCCTAACTGAATTTGAACTCTAAACATAAATAAATGCATAAGTACTGTAATGTATCTAGTCCTTTTTCACCTTAGGAAATGAATGAAAAAATGTTTATAAATAATTAGATTTCTATATACCTCTTGGGAGTAAAATGGTTACCTAAATAGAGTTGATGGTTGATGGAAGTCTCTCGTTGCCCAAGAAAGATGATTCTGTAATTTCTTGCTGAACAACCGTCACAAATGATTTGCTTATAGTGATCAAATGTATGTGCTGTACATTAGCTCACTTCTTCATCAAATCAAGTTGTATCATATATACCAACTTCATTTCTCTGATCATAAAGAGAAAGTAAACTCATAAGTATTGTGTGTGTGTGTATAATGCATACTTATAACTTAAATGATATACATTTATCAAGACACTGTTTTAAATCTGAATGTGTATGTATATGTATACATATATATTTCTTTACTACCCACAAGGGGCTACACACAGAGGGGACAAATAAGGACAGACAAACGGATTACGTCGACCCCAGTGCGTAACTGGTACTTAATTTATCGACCCCGAAAGGATGAAAGGCAAAGTCGACCTCGGTGGAATTTGAACTCAGAACATAACGGAAGGCGAAATACAGCTACGCATTTCGCCCAGCGTGCTAACGTTTCTGCCAGCTCGCCGCCTTATATGTATACATATATACATATACACACAATACTATTACTGCAGTGGAGGCGCAATGGCCCAGTGGTTAGGGCAGCGGACTCGTGGTCATAGGATCGCGGTTTCGATTCCCAGACCAGGCGTTGTGAGTGTTTATTGAGCGAAAACACCTAAAAAAGCTCCACGAGGCTCTGGCAGGGAATGGTGGTGATCCCTGCTGTACTCTTTCACCACAACTTTCTCTCTCTTACTTCCTGTTTCTGTTGTACCTGTATTTCAAGGGGCCGGCCTTGTCACTCTCTGTGTCACGCTGAATATCCCCGAGAATTACGTTAAGGGTGCACGTGTCTGTTGAGTGCTCAGCCACTTACACGTTAATTTCACGAGCAGGCTGTTCCGTTGATTCGGATCAACCGGAACTCTCATCGTCGTAACCGACGGAGTGCTTCCATCCAATACTATTACCTCATGATAATATATATTAACAAGCCTAAAGGCAGTGAGCAGGCAGAATTGTTAGCATGCCAGGCAAAATGCTTAGCAGCATTTTATCTGTCCTTATGTTCTGTGTTCAAATTCTGCCAAGGTCGAATTTGCCTTTCAACTTTTTGGGGTCGATAAATTATGTACCAGTGAAACGCTGGGGTCAATGTAATCAGCTAGTCTCTTCCCCCAAAATTTCAGGCCTTGTGCCCTTAGTAGAAAGGATATATTAGAAAACCTGACTGTGAGAGAAGTGTAATCACACTATATGCTTTTGATGAACAGAAAAGTAGGAGAGGAATCTCCTTCTGGACTCTTTCACAAGTTGTTGACTACTCCTCATAGAAGGTGTACCAAGTTTCCTTCTTTGTTCAGTAGCATAGAATTTTTATCTATTATATCAAACAATCAGAAATTAGGCTATTACTATAATGGATAGCTTACTTTTCATATTTGTGCTCATAACAGTTCATTATTAATTAATATATATTTTATGCATTGCATCTTCTGTCAAATAGAAAATGACAATTGGGTAAAGAAGTGCCAGGTATTCCGAGTGAGAAATCTGCAGAAGTGGAAAACCAGGTTGAAGGGGAAGGAGAGGTGGGGATGATCTCAGAATGCTGAATGTCACAAAAGAGATATCAAGGGACTGCATCAAAAAGCATGGTACTATGTTGAGAAGACTCATCCAACCTTGCATGTTAAGGAAAACACGCATAAATTGATAATATTGGTGACATTGTTATATTTATATATAACACATTTCTGATATGCTAAATGTTATGTTCAGATTCTCATTTATTATGTTAGAGAAAAAATGGAATTCCGCCCTTAGCAATTTAACTATTAAGATATTGATTCAGTTTGTCATTTCCTTCAATACATTATCCTAGAGATGTAAAATAAACACATCTTACTTTTGTTTCTAGAGAACTTATTTAGCAAGCAAGGTGTCATTAACAAACCATACAAATGTTCAGAAGAGGTAAAAGTTTCAGTTGGAGCTACAGGAATCTCAACTGTCTTAGAGCCATTCATATTTGCATTATATATAAATGTTTTCACCAATATACCAACAAGTAAATACCCAAGATTAAATAAATGGAATATATTCTTTTAATAGTAGATCTAAATATATTCTTTATTGATGAAGATTTTTTTTGATTTTTTAAAATTTTTTTCTTCTACTTAAGGAATAAATACTGTTGTTATACTTGTCAAATACTTAAAGCACTCTCTCTCTCTCTCTCTCTCTCTCTCTCATTCACTTATTCTCCAGCCCCTTCCATATGTGTGTGTGTGTCATTCACACATGGGTGTCTGAGTGCTTAGTATTGATAGTAGAAACCAATATTTCCGTGTGTGAATGCTCATGCATTGTGTGTTTGTTGTGTTGTGCCCATGCACTGTGTGTTTGTTGCCTATATAATTATTCGTAATCTAGACATAGTGATGAAGTTATGATGGTGCAGTTGAGTCATTCAGTCAAGAATAGTTTGCTGAAGTTAAATACTTAAACTATTTCTATGTTTCGTATATCCTCTGTTTTAAATAAATACATGGAGGCATAATGTGTTAGTCAGGTAGAATTTACTAAAATTATTTGCGCTTTGACTATGCCATTCAATATTTGTAAACAGATATACAAGTGGTAGATTGGCAGAATATACAGTGTAATACAAAATACCTTGTGTTGTTTTATCCAGCTTTTTACAATCTGAGTATAAATCCTGTTGTAGTCAACATTACCTTCCATTCTTTTGGGGTTGATGTAATCAACTAACCCACTTGCCTCAAAAATTGTTGGTTTTGTGTCTAAATTAGAAAGAATTATTTATAAAAAAAATACCTGTCTGGTCTTCTACCTTCTGGCTTATGATGCTATAACATCCAATCCAAATTGCATCTGAAAACTAATTTGTCTGATTTTGTTTTGTCATCAAGAATCATATTTGGTCTATCTTGTTTAGCTTCAGTTCCGTGCTGAGTAAACAAACCTGATTTGATATCAGGATTCTTTGGTCATTTCATATATGATGACCCCATTTTCCTTTTTTTTATTTTTATTATTATTATTTAGACATAAATTGAACTACCTTACCCAATGTAGTTTTCATTTTTTAAATGATAAAGTATGAATTGAGGGATATTTGGCTTCTTATAACTAGCAGGTTAAAAGATTGCTTAGAATTGATTGGTGGTAGATTTTATTATGAAGAGTATGTGACCATATTTGTTGTCCAAAATAAGGATACATTCAATGTCACCTATTTTTATAATGCTATCCATATTATATTATTTCCTTCCAGATAATTTATGTCATGTTTAAACGGCAATGTCTTAGTAATGTTTGAAGATTAGTATATCAAATTTTCTGAAAATTATCTTGACCAGGCATTTATTTATTAAATCAATGTGGTTTGAGAATGTTTATTTTGTTTATATTTAGAAGATATTTAATAACTAATTCCAACTATTTCATAATTTTAACAAATTCATTTTAAAAAAATTATCTAGGAAAGACCCTCTTCCTTTTTATTTCATTAAGGTCAGGGAATATTTTTTATTCAGTATTTTTTCTGTTCATTGTCTTTATATACCTTATAGTAACTAAGATTTTTCCCTCATAAAGCTCCTTATTATTTCTTATTTTGAAATATCTTATAAAGTCTCAAAAAATTTCCTATTTCATATTCAGCAGACTTGAGAGCATTTCTCTCCAGTCTTATAGTATCTGTTTCACACTGCTATATATTTTTATACAAGGAAGAATTTCCTTGTAACCAAGAAGGGACAAAGTTTCTTCGTCAGCTGGGATTTCTAGCTACAGTTATCTTAGTCTTCCATTCTGCTTAAGAAGCTATGCCAAGGAATTGAAGTGTGTATGTGTGTGTGTGCACACGTGTGCGTGTACATGCATGTGTATGCTTTTAATTTAAAAAGCTAGACCGTCTCATTCTGAGTTTGCCTGAGGCTTTAGTGTTTGCATTTAAGGTACAAGTGTCTTTTAAATACCCAGTCACCTATCTCTATTTTAATTCAATGAATAGGTAGTATTGATGTTCAAACAATTAGAATTCACATAATTGGAACTGATGGAGGATCAACAATTGTATATGTGTATTTGCACAAACTACTATTCTGAGTTTCTATGAACTGACCAACTGACAAACCACTTTCCAGCCTTTCTTAGACTTGTCTTATTATTTCTTTTCACCTTTACAGTTTGCTTATTCCTTTGATCTTTCCTGTAAATATATATAAATGTAACATTCTGAAGATATTATAGATGACATTTTGTAATAATGAAATTATTGTGTATAGTGCTCAGGTGCTGGTTCTCAAAACTTCTATCTTGCGTGTGTGTGTGTTTCTTTTTTATATAATTTATATAGATTCAAAGTTTAAGTGACACGTGTTGACTTCCTTGAATAATTGAATTATCAATTCTTTTCTGCTTTATTTAACTTGTTTGTCTGAAATAATGGCTGGAAGGCATTCAAACAGTTTTTGTCTGTTACATATAGTAAATGTTTTGCTCCATTGACAAAAGACCATAGCGGTGTGTTTAATCAGTGTATAATTATATAATGTCTACACCTATCCACTTGAGCATTGTTTGCACTATAATATGATTATTTGTTGATAATATTGTCCGATAAGAAATATGATTTTTAACTGTTATAAATACACACACCCATATATATATATGTTGGTTTGAATTTATAAACAACAGGGAAAGTACTCGATAGCAATATAGTGTAATTACTTATTACTGTTTAAAGATTACTTTTTGGAGATTCGTGATTCTATATCGTTCATACAATTAAGGTAGTCAGTGAAGAAACACAAAAATCAGTGTAGTAACAGAGAGTACTGTGGACAAGTGTATCACCATGCATTTTGGGAGGACATCCACATACTCTCTCCACAACACTAATATCAAGAAGTCTTCTTGTGAACATGACCTGGGTATTACTGTCAGCAGCGATTTGCGCTGGACAAAGCACATCTCTAAAATTGTCAAGAAGGCCAAGGGTGTCTTGGCATCTCTCAGCAAGACCTGTGTCAGCTGCTCTCCAGCTATCTATTTAGGACTTTATATGGTTATGGTGCAGCCACACCTGGAATTTGCATCACCAGTCTGGGACCCCTATCTTGCTCGGGGCATTGACCTCCTGGAAACTGTTCAGAGACATGCAACCAAGCGAATACCCTCCGTCAGGCATCTACCATACTCTGAATGCTTTACTTCCCTGGGCATGGATACATTGAAGCTCCGACATCTGGCAACTGACTTGGTAAACACCCACAAAATTATTAACCATCGTGCCAACAACTACTTTTGAGCTCCATGTGTCTAACACATGTGGGCATGCCTACAAAGTCAGAAAACAGCACAGCTCCCATGACTTTCAGAAGCATTTTTTCACACTTGGAGTTACTGAAGCATGGAACAAACTTCCTGCATCAGTTGTTAGTTGCTGCAACAGTGCATCCTTTAAAACCTTCATGCTTCCTGATATCCCCACCTCCATATGCATGCACACATGTATATCATGACTCACACACTGTTCACTTTCCTGACTTTTATACATAATACTATGTACTGTACATCTACCTTTTAGTGCACCTGAGCACTATACACGATAATTTTTTTATTATTTTTATATTCAATAATACACACACAGATATTACCACTGTATGAATCATCTTTTACTGCATTCATCTTGTTTAAGCATTTTACATGTCTACTATAATGCCTGAATCTCTTTCTCTGTTCCCTGTGCTCCCCATCCGCACACACATACATATATACAGACACATACATACGCACAAGCATTCTATATCATATCCATCCTCTATCACTGGCTATTTACTGAAGCCTGTTATCCCTGCTTCATATTTGTACTGTCATCTGACAAAATGCCTCACAGTATTCTGTTTGAGGGGATGAACTGGCAGAATCATTAGTATGCTGGGCAAAATGCTTAGTGGCATTTCATCCCTCTTTACATTCTGAGTTCAAATTCTGCCAAGGTCATCTTTGCCTTTCATCATTCTGGAGTCAGTAAAATAGGTACCATTTGAACTCGGGAGTTGATGTAATCAAGTTACTCCTGCTCCAAAATTGCTGGCCTTGTGCCAAAATTTGAAATCTATATTTATACTAGCTTCTTGCATATTGAGTTCAAATCTTACAAAGGTCAACTTTTTCTTTCATCTTTTTAGAATCAGTAGCTGAAGTACCAGTCAAAGCAGTGAACTTGTGGAATCATTAGAACATCTGATTGAATGCCTTGTAGTATATGTCCCAGCTCTTTTTGTTTTGAGTTTTAATCCTGCTGTGGCTTAATTGGGTGATAAACTTAAGCTTTCGCTAATTAAACACCACTATATGGTCTTTGGATGCCTTTATGCATGGGCACTGCACTTCCTCCTGACAATGCAATAAAAAAAAAAGCAAGACTAAGAATAGAAATATTAAAGCTATATCATTATATCGAAAACTATTTCATCATATTAACATCATCCAGAAGACAAGTCTTTTCAATATGAGATCTAATCAGTTTGTATTTCCCGACCAGCCTGAACACTGAAATTCCAAAGGATGGTAACCTCAGCATTCTGGCCAACTTGTGGTGGCTTGTGTTCCCACCAATTGTTTTCTTGAGGAAGGTTGCATGTGCTGCATACTGACCAGTGTGTGTAGTGAACTGTTCTGTCATGCCTTTGCACCAGTCCACTGCATCTAGAGATTATGTGGCTGATTGTCTCTGGGTGTTCTTTACATATGCAGCATGATGAGCTGCTTTCATATTTCAGGACATTACTCTGATAACTCCTAGTTGGAAATGACTGATCCTGAGCAGCAACGACATACCCCTCAGTTTCTGGTTTCAGACTAGAGTATGACTGCCACTGATTTGTAAGGGCTTCATCTACATCAGGGTCCCTGATTCTTGTTGGGTATTTGCCATGCAATGGCCTTTGCTCCCATTTCTCCTTAATATATTGGGTGTTGGTTTGTTTTAGCTATGGTTTTATTTGTTTTGCCTTGTCTGTTGGTGGACACCTTCTCTTCAGGTACTGGCTCACCTTGACACTTTTCTCTGAGGTATATTTGAGCCAGCTTTAGCATCCTGTTATTTGTTTGTTGCAAGTAGACAGAAGGTCCCATGATTGCAATTTTCAATTAGAGTTGAGATTGTATTAACCCCTGACCATTTTCTTTTTATTATTATTAGAAGTAGTAAAGGCAGAGAGCTGGCAGAAATGTTAGCATGCCAGGAAAAATGCTTAGCAATATTTCATCTGTCTTTATGTTCTGAGTTCAAATTCTGCCAAGGTCAGCTTTACCTTTCATCCTTTTAGGGTCGATAAATTAAGTACCAATTATGTACTGGGGTTGATCTAATCGACTGGCTTCCTTTAAAAAAAAAAATTTCGGGCCTTGTGCCAATAGTAGAAAGGATTATTATTTGTAGTAGTATCAGTTGTAGTGGCAGCAGTATTTCTTCCAGTTTTACATTCTGAATTCAAATGTCACCGAGGTCAGCTTTGTCATTCATCTTTTGGGGTTGATAACATAAATAAAAGTTGAACAGAAGTCAGCTTAATCGATTTACTCTCATCTTAAGATTGCTGGCTTTATACCAACATTAGAAAGAGTATTATTACAATTATTATTATTATTATTATTATTATTATTATTATTATTATTATTATTATTATTAGTAGTAGTAGTAGTAGTAGTAGTAGTAGTATACCATGTGATCAAATCTGTCATTTATTTCATCAATTAATCCTATTGTTGTAATTAATCTATAATTAACTACTAAAAGAGAAAAGAATAAGATTTATCCGCATATTATTTATATTGTTATTTTAGGACACAAATATATACTAAGCAGAAAATTATTTTGGTGCTATCTGTATTTCTTCTAAATAGACAATTAGGTTTAAGTCTTCATCCTAACTTTAACGTACATATGTACCTGTTTGCATAGCTTCTTCCTTAACATCTCTCTTCATGCAATAACTGCTTTTCATGTACAACTTGTAGTTGTATAGTTTCCAATTTCTTTGCACTGTTACACTTTTTTTTCCTAGTCTCTATCATCTTGCCTGCAGGAATTAAAATCACAGATCAATCAATAAAGTTTGATACCTCAAGAACTATTTCAAGTGATGTTGGAGGTGGAGGCTGCTTTGTCTGTAGGTTTATTGAACCCATTCAAATCCGAAGCTGTTGGCAATATCTAGAAAAGTCTTCAACAAAATCAAATAAAAATTATTACATTCAATTCTCTTTTCCTTTATGTGCATAGACTTCTTTTTATTTTTTATTTTTTTCATCTGTAATCACTGACAGCACCACTCGTAGTTAGAAGTTAGATAAATGTCACTGCCATTAATGAGAGCTGCTAGCAGCTGTTGGCATTAAACTATTTTGTTTGTGTGTGTGTATGTGTGTGTGTGTATACAATAACATTATTTTTTTAAAGTTGACTGCTTTTCCATTTCTCCAAGTTTCATACTAGATAGCAATCAGAAGAAGGCAATCAAACTGAAGTTGTCTCCAAAATGTATTCAGTATATTTGACTTTATAATATTGATTTCAAATTTTGCCATAAGGCCAGCAATTTAGGGGGAGGAGGGTAGTCAATTACATTCACCCCAGTACTCAACTGGTACCTATTTTATCGACCCTAAAAGGGTGAAAAGTAAAGTCAACCCTCAGTGCAATTTGAATTCAGAATGTAAAGACTGACAAAATGCCGTTTAGCATTTTGCTCAGCATGCTACCTAATTCTACCGGATTGCTGTCTTATTTGACTTCATAATATTACAACATTTGCAATGCTGCTTGTGAAGTGTATGTGTGTGTGTGTGGATAAAAAAATATCATACAAATGAAACTAATAAGATTATGAAGCTAATAAGAGACAAACAAATAATACATGAAATCACACAAGCAAAACATATCGCTGAAAAACCATAGAAATATAAAGCAAACAACAATAAAAGAATAGGTACAATGAAAATAAATATCCCAGTGACATGTGTATGTATGTGTGTGTGCATGTGTGTGCGCATTGTGTGTGTGTGTGTGTGCGTAGATGTACAAATGAAAGAAAGAGCATTCAATAGCAGAATTTATTTGTTCTTGTTAACTAAAAAGAATGCATAAAGGTAAATCATCATTGCTTATATGTGTGTTTGTGATATTATATCTGTGTGTGAATATGTGTATGTGTGTGTGCATGCATAGACACATACTTGAAAAATTAAAGTAGCAATCACAAACACACATGCTTATATTCACACACACTTGGAAAATTGATGAAGCAGTCTACCACACTGCAGGAATGGTTTGAAATTTAAGAATCTATAGTTAGATTTTTATCATGTGCCAGTCTGTGTGCGTAGGTGTACGGGTGTAGTACAAGTAGCATAGAATGTTCAATTCATAAACAAGCATTTACATAATTTATTGATTATTCAAATAACTGCTCAGTAAAAAGTTTCAGTTAATGATTTTTTAGAATGGGCTGTTCTTTCGCTCTTACTTCGTAAGAATGATAATGCTATTATCTATTTTACAATAAATAGATCTTACTACATTATATTGTATATCTGCTAAAGGTACTGAATCAACTTATGTTAGTTCAGCCTCCTACACCAGTCAATGTATAATCTTGTATATTTACTTAGTAATTCTTTCATCATCACTTCAACCACTACATCGAAGACTATTCTTTACTGTCAATGTTGGAGTAAGATTGAAATATGTGAGGAGTTGTCTCCCATCTACTAATTTTTTTTTTATTCTCACTGTATAATTATTTCTAGTTAGATTTTTAATTCTTACAGCATTAAACACCAACTTAAGTAGTCATGAACATTAATATTCTGTATTCACTTTTCTTTGCCAGGGTGGATTCAAGGATTTTCACGAGGCACTCAGTAAATCATCTGATGCCCTTTCTTTTAGCTACCTCTATTAATAAATAGAAACATTGGTTTGGTTTGGAGCATTATAACAATTAATTATTGTTGTTGTCATTTAGCCCTCAGATTAGGCTTCGTTGAGTAGATCTGTAGTGCCCAATATGTTTTTCCTATTTTGAAAATAGAAGGGTATGGTTTCAGGAAATTTGGTTGCTCTATTTAGCAAATCAAACAACCCTTTTGAGGTTCTCTTAACTCAATAGCTATGGATTTCTTTATATTGGTAACATGTCCAGTTTTATAGAAGCAGTCAAGATACATATCTTTATAAAGCCATTGTTAGTGTAAATGATAAGAAGAGTATGACTATCAACCATCAAGAATTGAAACCATTTTGCTAATTCTGTGTGATTTTACTCTTATTGATTATAAATTCTTGCCTTTTTAAAATGTTTAACATACAAAATCCATTTCTAATTCTGTTGGGGAAAATGTCATTTTCCTTCAATTGTGACCATGAATTTTGTAAAACTGAATATAATTTGAATATCCTGTTAAAACACATAAACTGAGATCATGAAATTAACCCAAGAGAACTGCAAGCTGTTTGTTTGGGATGTGATTAACAGTCTTTAATTATTCACAAAGCATATTTAAAAGGAAAAAAAATTAAATAAATTCATTAAGGTGTTTTGAATTTTTTGTTTTAATGAACAAGAAAAAAACTTCATAAATCTCTTCAAGATCAAATTAATTGATTTATTCAAATTACTTGCTCTATTTATTGATAATGACAAAAATGTTCAAAAGTAGTAATATATTTTATTCCTAATGCTGAGTGAAGATTTGCAGAGAGCACTTAGCATTTACATCTGTAAACATAAGGCTGTTGCAGAAAGTTTTATTGTAAATTAAAATGTGCACACATGCATACATGCGCAAAATTAGTTTATAACTAATTATGTTAATTTTCTTCTGTCTTGCATAATTATTTTTGTCAGATAAGATATGGTTACTTCTAACTCTTGCTATACATAGACAGCCTCTGATTTTCACTCTTTTTCTCTCCTGTGTAAGTGTGTGTGTGTTGTGGAGAGTGAGATTAAAGATGTTTGTTGTTTTTTTGTCCATTAATTACCTTGTAGTATTGTACTAGAAATTAACACAGACTCTAAAAGTTGCTTATTGTATGCACTCTTAACTAGGATTCAAAGGAATTTAAGCCTAACCGTCTTTCTTTAGGCAAATGATACTTTTGAATAACTGTAGTTTTTGTTGTATTCCAGAATAATAATGAATGCACAAAAAATGAAATTGATTCATGTAAATATTTTATTTCTCTTCCTGCAATCTTTGCATGACTGACATTATTATAAACTTAAATAAAAAATTTCTAGTTAACAAATAGTGATAAGTTAGTCCATTTCTGTGGTAATTTCTGTTGGAGATTTTAGCCCCCAAAACATGTTATGCTACATTTATCAATTCTGTCCTGATTAATTTGAGTTGTCATCATCATCATCATCATCATCAGCTTATTATTATATTGCTAGTGGAAGGCAGTGAGCTGGCAGAAACATTAGCATGCTGGGTGAAAGGCTTAGCAGTATTTCATCTGTCTTTACGTTCTGAGTTCAAATTCCACCAAGGTCAACTTTGCCTTTCATCCTTTTGGGGGTCGATAAATTAAGTACCAGTTGTGTACTGGGGTCAATCTAATTGACTGACCCCCTTCCCAAAAATTCCAGGCCTTATACCTAGAGTAGAAAAGATTATCTTGCTGGTGGATTGGCTGAGTCATGAGAGCATTGAGGAAAAATGCCTTGCAAATTTTGTTCCAGCTCTTTTATGTTCCAACTTCAAATCTCAGCACAGTCAGCTTTCATCCTTTCAGGGTGGAGAAAATAAAGTATCAGTCAAGTACTGGAGCTGATGGTATTGATGATCCCCATCCCTTAAAATTGTGCCAACATTTGAAACTATTATTATTTGGTGAAAACTCTCAGCTTATTTTGCTGTATATGATGGAAAGTGTCTGTAGTCCACAGCCAACAGACTAAGGTGACACTTGTTTACTGGTCATGCTTCAAGAACCCTGTAAAGAATTCTTGCAGTCTTAAGCAGTGCTGATTTTTGTAGGTGTTCTATCTTTTCATTTGTACCAATCTTTTTGAGCCATATTGGTAATTGAGTGCTGATACTTCCAAGTGCGCAAATTACTATTCGTATCACATATTCTCTCTTCATTGACCACATATTTCATATTTCATAACCTTCATATTTCCTACTTCAAATTGTTGTTGTTGTTGTTGTTCAGTTTTTCTTCTTCTTTCAAAATTCTGTAAGACCGACTTTGTCTTTCATCCTTTTGGAGTTGATAAATTAAGTACCAGTGAAATATTGGGGGTCAACGTAAAAAACTAGTCCCCTCCCCCAAAATGTCAGGCCTTGTGCCCTTAGTAGAAAAGATGATTATTATTATTATTATTATTATTATCATCATCATTTAAGTGAGTATCTGCTGTCTGAGTTAAATGCTTGTATAATTGGAGGCCATTTTTATTTTTATATTTATTTTATTATGTAAACTTACTTCATATCAAATACTATCATAACAACTCTGGAATGGAGCACCTTCAGAAATCATTGAAAAAACAACTGTGTAAACAAACTTGTAGTTTTTTTTTCTTCTTATAAACTACTTCTGTGAGTTGTGTGCATGCATGTATGTGCTTGTGTGTTGGAATGCATACCATAAAGATACATACATAGAGAGGTGGAGTTTTGGAATGGCTATCTCATACTTTATGAAGAAGGAAAAAAAAGAGGTTTCTTTTTTTTTTTAACTTTATTATTTAGTATTTCTATGTTTCATATAACAGTAATTACGATTCTGAAAAAATTTCCATTTGGAAGAAAAATTTACAACCACCCCCGCCCTTCTATAACATTTTCCTACCCCATGAGTAAGAAACATCGCTTCTGAAACTCTGTTCCTCATACAGTTCTTAGCCACTTAAATATAACATAAAACTACAAAAAGGAGATAATTTGAGAAGTTTGTTTAATCCTTTCCGCATCAAGCCACCAAAGATCATCTCTATCAAAATGATTCAAATCCTGTTATTACATGAATGATAATATTAGATTTCACTCAGTAAACATTCATTTCCTATTAAGTTTAAGGTTCTTCAAAATTTTTACACTAAAAACCCCTATAATTCTTGGTTATTTTTTAAAATAAAATACAGAAGCAGTATATTTTTTGTCAGAAATTTGGTCACAAAATGGCTTAAATGATTCATGAAATAGTGTTTTCAAGTCATTATTTTCATAATTAATCATTCTCTTTATAAACATCCTCATATAAATTCTTTTCCTTATTAGTTTAACTTCAATTTTTCAATCATGGCATTAATATATCTGTGTTTTTCACTGCTTAACTGTTTCCTACTTCAATTTGCTCACTATTTATATGTCTGATTTTGTTCTTGTTGGAGAAACTATTACTATTAATTGTTACAGCCTAATGTTCCTGTTTCCTTCTTTCGTATTCAAAATGTGCTCAACCAGCAGCATTTATTTATTTTTTTTTAGTTAGAAAAGTAACCTTTTACAAAGCCTCTGAGATTAATGGGAGGAACCCTGGTTCAAATACATACAACAAAATGAACTCCACCGATGACATTCAAGATCTCAAGTGGTGGTTTTAAATTAGGTGACAGATTAAATCTATCATTCTAGTAAGCCATGGTAAGATTTGAACTTAGAATGCAAAGAACCAGAATAGATACAGTAAAACATTCAGTCCCCTTTCTTTAAACAAATAAAAAATAAATAATAAATAAAGCAGAAAGGACATTTTGAACATAAAAGATGAGCTAGTCATGACTGGAATACCTTGGATCAAATATCTATTCAATTAGGCCCTGACCTGGCACCAACAAGAGCATGATATGTAAATATATGTGCTGTCGAATAACAACTCTACAATTAACTTATTTACAAATAGTATTTGATACCATTAGCTTCCAACCTATATACTTAATTTGACCACAATATATTCATTAAATGAAAATTATATTAAAGACATGTTAGTGAGATGGGAAGCAACTCTCACACTGACAAGGGCATTTTCTTGTCCAGTTAGTAATTAAAATGTTCTTCATCAGTTAAGTATGTACTGCACAAACCTGAAGAACTGGTATTGTCAGTAGATATTTCATACTTGTACTTTTTGTCTACATTATAAACTAAGACTTTCAACTCATGGCAGATTTTGTAACCCCACATTTAATTCTCTTAACCCTCTTGTTACCATATTTCTGTTGAAATACATTGCTTTCATTTTAATTAATTTTCAAAATAATGAAGAATTAATATTTCATTTCATATAAAATATATTGATATATAAATTGTTTTTAAATCATCCCAAAAATACAACTTTATAATATTATTGTGATTTTCCTTAATAAAAGTGAGTTGAGAAAAACTTAACAGCTTAATACCATATATGCACCCCTAATTTTAATTCTTGATTTTGGTGAAAGTGTGCATATTTTACATGGAGTTTTATGGTACTTAAAATCATTTATATTCTGAATATAATCAATAATAGTATTTTCAAATGGTTTGGTGTTTAGTTTTGTTCCTCAGTGTAACTGATAACAAGGTTTGTCTATTTGATAGAGTCTTTGACAGTAATTTTGTGATGATGAAATTAGAATAGGTCAGTGACAGGAAAATGACTGTATGAGTTACTGAAAATGGCAGTATGAACAAATTAGGGAAACAGATTATCAACCAAATGCCCCAATTACACATTGTATATCACTGATAAGTATTTTATTGCTGGAATCACTTGAGCGATTTTGAACACAAAGCAGTAGTGCACTTAACTAGATATAAATAATGTGATTAACTTGTAATCTATCTCTCTGCACCAACACCTTAAGAATCCAGTTTTGGAATTTGGTTGGTACTTCATCATTTGATTAGTTACCTAGCTATATTCATTCATTCTTTCTTACAATTCTTGAAATATATGCTTTATTTTAGAGATGCCATAATGTTTGTTGATGTAGATTTGGCTATTATGAAATAACTGCTACAATTTTAAGGAAAATTATATGACATTTTATTTGAGACACAATTCTATCCCAAATTGGTATTTATAATATCCAGTGTCATTGACATTAGAATCTTAGTTAACTCATCAAACCTTAATTCATTTTCCTTTGCAAACATTGAAACAGGGTGGGGCACCTTGCTATCATCATCATCGTTTAACGTCCGTTTTCCGCGCTAGCACGGGTTGGTCAGTTCGACCGGGGTCTGGGAAGCCAGGGGCTGCACCAGGCTCCAGTCTGATCTGGCAGTGTTTCTACAGCTGGATGCCCTTCCTAACGCCAACCACTCTGCGAGTGTAGTGGGTGCTTTTTACGTGCCACCGGCACAGGTGCCAGAGGAATCTGGCCACGGCCACAATCGGTTGGTGCCTTTAACGAGCCACCGGCACGGAAGCCAGTCAAGGCGGCGCTGGCATCGGCCACGTTCGGATGGTGCTTTTTATGTGCCACTGGCACAGAAGCCAGTCGAGGCAGCGCTGGCATCGGTCATGTTCGGATGGTGCTTTTTATGTGCCACTGGCACAGAAGCCAGTCGAGGCAGCGCTGGCATCGGTCATGTTCGGATGGTGCTTTTTATGTGCCACCGGCACAGGTATCACAACTGCTATTTCCATTGATATTTATTTCGATGTTCATGTACTTGACTCAATAGGTCTCCTCAAGCACAGCGGGATGTTCTGGAATCCAAGGTACTTTGAATGGGCAGGGGCTATGCAGAACTGGTGCAGGAAGTAGCCCAGGTCTTTGCAGTCACAGCATATCTCCAGAGATCTCAGTCCTTCGCCATTGCCTCTGTGAGGCCCAACGCTCTGAGGTCATGCTTGACTACCTCATCCCATGTCTTCCTGGGTGGACATTAATAGATTAGCCTATTTTATTGGCATTAGCTATTTCAAGATAATCAAATTAAAGTAGCTTAAGTAATTTTTAGTAACTTATTTAAAAAGTTGGAGAGCAGGTATACTCTATAAAGTGTAATCTGCAGCACAGTCACCCTGGAAGCAGAAGATATGTAGTGAGATAGCCATCAATGAGGCTGTTATTCTTCTCACGTTAGTACTTAGAATGTAAAATAGAATTGGCCATGTAAAAAGTAAACTTGCTAGAAAACTCATTTTGAAACAAAATTAACTTGATGTATGATTTCAGTTTGATCTTTGACTCAGTGTTTGTAACATTTAATTTAATTTTTTTATAAATTATAACTAGCTTTCTGAAAAGTTAGATATAATACCTGTTAATAGAATGTGTTTTTACATTTACATTGGTAGCTGAAAAAAATAACGCTTCATTATCACATAGAACTACATAATTCATCAATCCCTCCCCATGATATTTTTGTGAGGAGGGAAGTCAGAATATTGTGCAAGTCTTTTTTTTTAATACATTTAATGTGGATTGCTGAATACCTCGTCTTTAGTTCAAATCTTACTGCTGTCATTGATTTATTATTGACTTAGGATTGTGTACCTCAGCAAGGCACCTGTCTTACCTACATTAGTTTGTCTGAGAGTAAAGAAAAAACGGGTTGGTAGTAGTTGGAATAGCATCTAACTGTCATATATATTTAATTTGCCCCAAATAAACCAACCTAGTAAAACAAGCATGAAGTAATTTGTAGAACAGCAATAAGAAAACAAAATAAGAGTATAAATATCATAATTCATTTATGTCAGCTTTCTGTAATACATAAACACAGACTGATATATATTATAAGCAAACTTTAATATTTGTATATACAAACTATACAAATAGACACTGTTGTGGGGGTTAAAAAATAAGTAATCATCATCATCATCATTATCATTTAACATCCACTTTCCATGTTGGCATGGGTTGGACAGTTTGACTGAGGACTGGCAAACCAGAAGGCTGTACCAGGCTCCAATCTGATCTGGCAAAGTTTCTACAGCTGGATGCCCTTCCTTATGCCAACCACTCAGAGAGTGTAGTGGGTGCTTTTTTGTGCCACCGGTATGAGGGCCAGTCAGGTGGTACTGGCATCAGCCACATTTAAATGGTGCTTTTTACATGCCATCGGCACAGGACCAATCAGGCGGCACTGGCATCGACCATGTTTGAATGGTGCTTTTTATGTGTCACTGGCATGGGTGCCAGTCAGGCAGTACTAGCATCAGCCATAACAATGACTTCACTTGACTCAACAGGTCTTCGTAAGCACAGTTTATTGCCCAATGATTGAAGGGTACTCTTAAATGGGCTGGTTATGCTGCACTGGCATAGGCCATGGTTACAGTCTCACTTGACTTGCCGGGTCTTCTCAAGCACAGCATATCTCCAAGGGTCTTTGTCACTTGTCATCACCTCCGTGAGGCCCAACATTCGAAGGTCATGCTTCACCACCTCATCCCAGGTCTTCCTGAGTCTACCTCTTTCACAAGTTCCCTCTTCTGCTAGGATGTGACACTTTTTCACACAGCTGTCCTTATCCATACACAACACATGACCATACCAATGCAGTTGTCTCTCTTGCATACCACATCTGATGCTTCTTATGTCCAACTTTTCTCTCAGGGCGCTTACAGTCTGTTGTGTATACACACTGACATTATACATCCAGCGAAACATGCTAGCTTCATTTCTTGCAAGCTTACGCATATCCTCAGCAGTCATGGCCCATGTTTCACTGCCATGTAGCATGGCTGTCCGCACACATGCGTCATACAGTCTACCTTTTACTCTGAGTGAGAGGCTATTTGTCACCAGTGGAGGTAGGAGCTCTCTGAACTTTGCCCAGGCTATCCTTATTCTAGCAGCTACACACTCTCAGAGCATCCATCCCTGCTACTGACTTGGTCACCTAGGTAACGGAAGCTATCAACTACTTCTAGTTTTTCCCCCTGACATGTGGCAAAATTTGTTTTCTGCACATTTTCAGTGTTTACTGCCCCTGAGCATTTTCCACACACAAAAACTATCTTCCCAGTTTGCTTTCCTTTGATATTGCTGCACCCCTTTATGTGTCCATAGCTTACACTGGGTACATCTTATGGAGTTTCTACCTACACCTTTTCTACAAATCAAGTAGGGCCATCTACCTGAAGGGATTTGTGATTTGCCTGCCTTCCTATGTATTAAGACTGGTTTTTGCTAGATTGACTCTAAGGCCCTTTGATTCTAAACCTTGCTTCCATACTCCCTAATTTGTTGGACTATGACCCTCTCCATGACTTTCATTACCTGATCCAACAACTTTGGTTTAATTCAATCAACCAGCTTCCATACTAAAAAATAAATATTAACCTTTTACTTAAATAAAAGAAATCAATATTTATATATAAAAGTCATTAACTATAAGCTTCTAAAAAGCAAAGACTCATAGAAAAAAATTCTAAGAGCAGCACAAGTTACATTGAATAACAATATTTAGATAGCATAATGAAGTGAAAACAAAATCACTTGTTAGATATTATTTGGCAATTGAGAAGTCATCAGTTTGTATTCTGTCAATGTCATGGCTCTGTGTCCAAGGCCAAAATGCTTAACAGTTAATGGGCCAATCCATTTAGCTATAAATATGTACTATGGACGCTGCACTTTATTGACTTGCAGTACTGATTTCAGCTTTTGTAGGAACAGCTTGGTCCTTTTAGCTTTATGTGGAAATCAATAAGACTGAAATGCATTGTTGAGTTTACCAATCATGAAAAATCAAGAAACTGACTCATGAGATAGTAAGTAAATAGCTTGTCTCTTCACTTCTCTGAAAAAAGTGTAGGGCAGGCAAGCAGATAGGCTTGGAATAGCTTATTTTTCTCTCTATATACAACTTCACTTTTCATTATTCCTTTAGAATCAATAATCAGATATAAATTGGCATCAGTCCAGTTGACTATGTCTCTCCCAATATATTGAGTCCTTGTGCCAATGTATCATCAATATTCATGATGATATTATATCATCACTGCATGACTGTGTTGAAGTAAGTCAGTATGATCCATTATCTCTGCCAGAAATTTAACATATGAACTAATGTCAATCAGAGCTTTGTCCTCAACCTTCTGCCTTTCTATTCTCTGTAGTAGTCATGTGGGAGGTCTAGTCCATACTTGTGTGTAAAGATAATATTGATTCACAGAATGTTTTATAGTATTTACATTTGACCTTCTTTCTACCACTTACAAGACACGCCTACTTGTACAAATGATATCACATGTAAGAGTTGTAAAGTATATTAAGATATATTTTACATAATGCAAATATCTATAGAAGTTATTATATTGAGATCTTGTGCAACTGAAACCCAAGTGTCTTTTTGGTCAGCTAAAAGCAGTTTTGGCACAAACTTAGCAGACATTTGTCTCATACCCAAATCTTCAGTGATAATGGACTGAACTGAACCATAACTAATCTGCACATCCTCTGATAACTCATGGATGGTGATTTGACGATTTCCCCTCACAGCTGCATGCACATCTATGATGTTTTCCTCAATTCTGCTGGTTGCGGGTCTCCCAGAATGTTTGTCAATATCAACATTTTTCAACCATCTTGGAAATGTCTCAATCCTTTGTACACTTGTGTGTAGCTCATACACTCCTCTCCATACACTTTCTGCAACTTTGTGTAGGCCTCTGAGCAAGTATTGTCATGACAACTTTCTCTATCAGGGTCATTATGACGATCACATGCTACACACCTTCCTTCCAAGCACTGTTATAAACAATGGAAGTGAGCTAGAACGTTAAAACTTAGTGCGCTTGCACAGCAGAGTTCAAGGTCAATTTGTGCCAAGAGGCTTTAGCTCCATTATTATGGCAACAGTCCAGATACTTATTGATCAGACCTCATATATCCAAAACTCAATTAGATTTAATAGTAGAAATATATGTATATATACACATACACATGCACTCAAAAGTTCAGGTCATTTTCTTATTACCACTCTATACTCATCTAACACTCTGTTTTGAAGCATGCGTATATTGAGGTCTACACCAGGTTATTAGCTTTGGAATGACTAAGTGATATATTCTTTTATTCTTTTACTAGTTTCAGTCAGTTGACTTTGGCCATGCTGGAGCACCACCTTAAAGGGTTTCAGTTGAACAAATTGACTTCAGAACTTATTCTTTGTAAGCCTAGTACTTATTCTTTTGGTATCTTTTGCTGAACTGCTACTTAGTTATGGGGACATCAGCACACCAACATTGGTTGTCAAGTCATGGTGGGAGAACAAACACAGACACAAAGACACACACACATAAATGTATGTGTGTGTGATGGGCTTTCAGTTTCTGTCTACCAAATCCACTCACAATAGTGTGAAGAAGATACTTGCCCAAAGTGCCACACAGTGGGACTGAACTTGGAACCATGTAGCTGGGAAGCAAGCTTCTTATTTCTTTATTGCCCACGAGGGGCTAAACATAGAGGGGGCAAACAAGGACAGGCAAAGGGATTAAGTCGATTACATCGACCCCAGTGCGTAACTGGTGCTTAATTTATCGACCCCGAAAGGATGAAAAGCAAAGTTGACCTCGACGGAATTTCAACTAAGAATGTAACGGCAGACGAAACACCGCTAAGCATTTTGCCCGGCATGCTAACGATTCTGCCAGCTCGCCACACACATATGTATGTGTGTGTGTGTGTGTGTGAATCCTTCATTGCTAAAAGAAAAATGGTTTTATCTAATATGTGATGGGAGTGATGGCATATGTGTGATAGTAAAATATAAGCAGAGAACCTAACCAGCAACTGTTTGTTCTTTCCCATTTGTGAAAGATGGAATTAAACTTAGTGAGTCAATTGTTGTGCAGTAGTCACTAGTCTGGTTGGTTGATTCATTGTTGCTTTGTATTTTTCCCCAACAAAGCTCATCTTCTGAATATATGCACCTGTACTACTACTATTAATAATAATGATAACAAAAATAATAATGGGGATGGTATTGTTACAACCACTGCTACCACTATGATGCATTTGTTTGAAAACTAATCTAAAATCTACAATGATGTTGAGTTCTGGATAAATGGAAACATAATATTCACAGAAATATTTGTCATTCTATTCTCACATCTCCCACTTTTAATCCTCTCTCTACTTCTCCTCCCTCTCTCACTCTTCTTTCTGTCTTATTTTCTCATCCTCCCCCTCTCTTTTTTTCTCCTATCTAAATCTAATTGAATGAAAATAATTTTGGCATTTGACTGAATTATTCTTTTGTGAGGTTTTTGGTTGGGGAAGGGAGGGCAGGGATTCTTGTTTTATCTTTATCCTTTACTAGTTGCAGTCATTAGACTGTGGCCATGCTGAGGCATTGCCTTAAAAAATTTTAGTCAAATGAATCAAATTTTAGTCAAATGAATCAACCTTAGTAATTATTTTTTTAAAGCCTGGTACTTATTCTTTTGGTCTCTTTTGGTGAACTGCTGAGTTACAGGGACACAGACACACCAACATCAGTTGCCAAGCAGTGGGTGTGGGGACAAACACAGACACAATGACACAAATACACACATCTTTCACATCATCATCATCATCCTTTAATGTTTGCTTTCCATGCTGGCATGGTTGGGGTTTCTTTCAGTTTCTGTCTACCAAATCCACTTACAAAGCTTTGGTCAGCCTATGGCTATCACTATCATAGAAGACGTGCCATGCAGTAGGACTGAACCTGGAACCATGTGTTTGGGAAGCAAACTTCTTACCACATAGCCATGACTACACCTATGAAATTTTTTCTATAAAAATTTCCCAGCTGCTTGAAATAAATTGCTTTATTGGTCTATTTCTACGTTTGTGATTATGTAATAATTTGGACTGGAAGAACAATTAAATAAATAACTGACTCTCATCATCACTACACTTTTCAGTATTCCTAACAAAAAAGATAAACTAAAAAAAAAAAATCAAATTGCAAAAGAGTAACGAACTACTTGTCACAATTTGATGTTTTAGAGAACAATTAGTTGTTTTGCCCCCAAATTAACCTCTGATAAAACAGACCTGTTATTAAAAACATTCAAGCTATGATCATCATGTATTTCTCTTTATGTTTTTCTGAAAGTTATTAGCAACTCATCTAAAGAAGGGGAAATAAGTTTACTTGAGAATCAATAGTAGCTAATGAACTTATTCAACACTCAGGGCTTACATTTATTCAAAAATGCTTGCATCTGTACTCAGCATAACATTAAAGACCTAAAAGAAAATAACAAAGTACTAAATCAGCTAAAGAAGATTCGATTCATGGATCAGACTGACTGAACTACATCCAGAATAATCACTAAAAAAAATTACCCAAGACCATGTCATTTTATTTATGCAATAGTGTGAATTGAGTGAATTTCAGCTGCCATTTCTTGCCAGTTGAGTAGATTCCTCACTAGTTCAGCAGTTCTGGTAGCTGATGTGTAAAGAGTGACTAATTAGTTCATGTTGATATACTTTTAGACATGTAAGGAAATACCAGCCAATGTCTCTATATTAGAACAATATGAGGTGTTGTCTTTTTGTAATTTTTTTATGTAAGACTGTGTTCATTCATGTATTATAATTATGTAAGGAGTGATTTATCAATGTCTGCATCCTGACACTATGAAAAGTGACCAGTCAAAACTCAAGTTTACTTTCAGAGTTCTTCCTCTTCTTTATATTCCTACTTAACCAATAATTGTGTGACAGACATAGCCTCTACCATCAAAACCTCTGTAATTGTAACAAATAGTATCATTCAATTTGCTTTCATATATTTTTAAAAATTAAATTCCAGTTAATAATAATAATAATATTAGTTTCAGTTTTTAGCACATGGCTAGCAATTTGGGGGAGGGGATTTAGTCGATTACATTGTCTCAGTGTTTAACTGGTACTTATTTTTTTGACCCCAGAAGGATGAAAGACAAAGTTGAAATTGGTGGAATTTGAACTCGGAACACAAAAAGGACGAAATGCTGTTAAGCATTTTGCCCAGCATGCTAATGAATCTGTCAGCTCACTGCCTTATTAATAATAATATTGGCTTCAAATTTTGGCATGAGGCCAGAAATTTTGTGGGAGGAACTAGATGAATTTCATTGATCCCAGTCATTTTATTGACCCCGAAAGTTGAAAGGAAAAATCTACCACAGTGGAATTTGAACTCAGAATGCAAAGACAGACAAAATGCTGCTCAACATTTTGCCCGGCATGCTAACAATTCTGCCTTTTTGTCACCTTATTATTAATAATAATATTAGCAGTGGATTTGTTTACATTTGTTTAGTTATTGGTAAGGTTGTTAAAAAAATTTTGTAACATATAATAATTTCATTATATTATAATTACCAGCTAGTTCCAGTGAGTGTATCCAAATTTTATCCAACAAATTATCTTATTCAAAAACTCATGAGAATTACTATAAAACATAATTTTTTGAAAATAATGTTAAGGCATATTTACGAATGTAGCTTTAGTCTCATCTCTTCCTTATCTATTATATAAAATCCATTCTGTCTGTCTGTGTGTGTGTCTTCTAGGATCTCGGGCATCCTCCATCCGATTGCGCTCAAATTTGATATGTAGATACTGAGGGTATCAGGGCATGTATAAGTCTTGAAAAAAATTACAAAAATCGATTCCAGGTGAAAATGCGATTGATAAAGCCGTTTTTGTCTTGCTTATCTTCCATCAACCTGTACATAACTGCACCTTCCATTTTTTGTTGTTTTTGTACTGCTTAAAGGCACGTTTCTTTCCTGCCAAGCTTACTTCTTAAACCATGTTTGTGTTCTCCCAATCAACAGCCTTATCATTACTGGTACTTTAAACTCTTCAGTTGCATATTTGTGTGAATAAAATCGTTTTTCTTTGGAATAGAAAAAAAGTCTATCTTTATTTCTTCTTTTGCTGGTGTCTCAAATTTAAGTTAAATCAGTGTTTCTCAAAGGGGAGGCATATGGGACGGTCGGACAAGTTTTTTTGAGAAAATTTGGTTTAAATGTTTGACAACTCAGTACCGTCCATTGACAGGGGACGTTTTGCTCGTATACAATATATATGAATCGAAAACAAAAGGTGGAGGACAATTCTGACAGGATACATAAAGCTTAAGTATAACACTATTGCAAACTACTTTTTAAGTTTTCATGCAGTGGGTATCCCACAGAAGTTTTCCAACCCCGCTTTTTTTTGTAAGTTGCTTTACCACATAGTGTTTGAATTTTAAAGCTTTCTCGTTAACATCTATCTGTCACAATTAAATTAGATGATGTTGATGAGGTCTAATAAGACTAAAACATATCTGGAGTTGTTACCATACTGCTAAAGATGAGATAAATTAAACTGTGGTGTTGTCCACCCACCCCCATCCCATCTACTCCCACCCCACATTTTTTTTTTTAGAATTAGTCATTTAAATATTGAGTGCTCACATCACTAAGGTTGAAATATTGGTTTCATATTTTGACACAAGGCCAGCAACTTTGGAGAGTGAGTAAGTTGATTACATTGATCCATGTTCAACTGGTACTTATTTTATTGACTTAAGACAAATGAAAGACAAAGTCAGCCCCGGTGGAATTTGATCTCAGAACATAAAGACAGACTAAATTTCACTAAGCATTTTGACTGGCATGTAAATGTTTCTTCCATTTTGCCACCTTCTAAGGTTATAATATGAAGGAATTAAAATTTCTTTGCATACTCCATCCAGTGTTGTAACACTCACTTTACTATTAAATTTTCATACAACACATGGTCCTGGGTAATTCTTTCAGTGACTCTTCTGGATATAGTTCAGTCAGTCTGATCCAAGGATCAATTCTTCTTTAACTGATATAGTACTTGATGTTACACTGGGTATAGGTGCAAAGCATTTTAAAATCAATGAGTAGTGAATAAGGTCATTAGCTGCTTTTGACTTTTGCATAAACTTGTTTCCCCTTCTTTAGACGAGTTGCTAATAACTTTCAGAAAAACATGAATGTTGAAATTTCTCATTACTTCCAACATCCAAAAACTTTGGTGCCTATGTACTGAGCAATAATTTTTATTTATTTATTCATGACAGGTTTCTTTTTTGTGTGTGTGTTGCTATATATTTTACTATTAAATTCCATTTTTGGTACAAGAAATTTAAGATAAAATGTTAAACCATTGCATGCATCAGTATTAGTAGTTTATTCTTTGAAATAATTTTTAACAGGCATAAGGCCAGTCTGATGGGAACAGGTGGTTATATTATATACACCCCAGCACCTAATTTATACTTTATTGACCTTGGAAGGATGAATGATAAGGTTGACTTATGTGGGATTTGAACTCAAAAACTAAAATGAGTCATAAACAAATACCATAAAACCACTGTCTTAAGGTTTTCTTAGTAATAATAATAATAATAATAATAATAATAATAATCCTTTCTACAATAGGCACAAGGCATGAAATTTGGGGGAGGGGACTAGTCGATCACCTCAACCTCAGTGTTTCACTGGTACTTATCTAATCAACCCTGAAAGGATGAAAGGCAAAGTCAACACCGGTAGGATTTGAACTCAGAACATAGCACTGAGCGAAATACTGCTAAGCATTTCATCCAGTATACTAACAATTCTGCAAGCTCCCCACCTTCTTAATAATGATAATAACAAGAACAATAATAAACCTTTTTACTTACTTCATTGACTCCAAAAGGATGAAATGCTGAATTTAAACACAGAACATAAAGGTGAAAGAAATGCCACTAACCATTTTTTTTCTGGTGTGCTATTGATTTTGCCAGCTCACTACCATGAAAACTCTTTCTATTATGGGCACAAGGCCTGAAACTTTGGAGGAGATGGTTAGTTGATTATATCAACCCCAGTGCTCAACTGGTAGTTATTTCATCGACCCCCAAAAGCATGAAAGTTAAAGTCGACCTCGCCAAATGCTGCTAAGCATTTTGCCTTTTGTGCTAACAAGCACACCAAATAATAATAGTTGTTTCATTTAATTTTTAATTTTTTTTTAGTGGTTTCAGTTACTGAAAAGTGACCATACTGGGGCATTTCTTATTTCAGTTTGGTACATATTTTATCAAAATTAATTTCTCAGATGACTAAGTTACAAGCTATAAAAGACATGAATATAAATAGCACTTGTGTTTAAGACTCATGTAAGCATAATCACAAACACACAACTGTATATATATATATATATATATATACACACACACATACACACACACACAAACTGCACAAAAGTTTGTTGGTGTGTATGTACATACACACTCGCATCATCAAACTTTTGTGCAGTTTTCACTGATAAAATCTAACCCACAAAATATTAGTTGACTTACAGCTATAATAGAAGACAATTGTAAAAAAGATGTTAGAGAATGGAATCGAACCTGGAACCATGTGATTGTGAAGTGAACTTCATCATCACTCACCTATGCTTGCATCCATGCCAAAATCTTTTATGTAAAAGCTATCAGAGAATTTGTTTCAATTGCATTTTGAGTATCTAGCTGAACGTACACATATGTGTCTCCCCCCACACGCAAAATACAAATGCTCATATATAATGTGTATATAAACTTTTAAAATTAAAATTTTACATATTTAAATATTTCTATTGTCTAAAATAAAACAATCATAAATATATATATTGATAAAAAAAATATTTGGTTGAATCATTTCCCCAAATCATATTTTTATTATTGATTCTACTTTTCAAGCATAAAAAAATACTTCCCTGAAATCTAATCTCTGAACTATATCTGCTTCAGTTTTTTCCCCTTACACATTGCATAAACGCACACACAAACACAACATAAGGACACAGTTAAACCTATTTTGCATTTAAAAAAGTGCTGGATCATTATACTTAATTTATGTTATATACCATATTTTTTTTTATGGCATGAGAAATCCTTATTTGCATTATTCTCTCAGTTTTTTGACTATTTGTGTTTTGTTTTCTCTTCTTCTTCAGGTATATCAATGGAAAATAGGAAAGGAAAAAGAAAGGAGAGATGGATATGATTTTAAAGTTGTTGATGTCACTTTGGGAAATGAGCAAGTAAGTATGCAATCTACTTTTTTTTTTTAATTCTTTGGAATATTTTTTGGGGGGTAGGATTGGGTGCATGAAGTAGGAGGAGGAGGGGGTAAGTCAATAAATATTACTAGAGCCATTGTATTGTTCATTTCCGATCTGCTTCTCACTATATTTTGTGCTAAAGTTAGAAGAAACCTTTATTATTTTGTAACAAAAATGCAATAAAATTAGTTTGAATTATGTTAATGAAAATATTGATAGTTTTCTTTGTATATATATATATGTGAAATAGAAAGATGAATAATCTTGTTGCAGATTAATCAAAAGTTTAACCGATACCTTGGTGGCAAAAATCACAGCAGAAGACAGCACGGTTGGAGGTACAACCATATGGTGTTGCAACCGTGCATTGGTGCGGATAATTGAATTTTAATATTATTAGTGAATTGAAGAAATGGAGTTGAACGAAGATTGAACAGAAATCGTTTTATTTCATTCTACACGTGTAAACACGTGTAGAATGAAATAAAACGATTTCTGTTCAATCTTCGTTCAACTCCATTTCTTCAATTCACTAATAATATTATATATATATATATATATATATATATATATATATGGTAGAGGGATTTCTTTGGTGAATGATCATGGCCAGTATTTTCAAAAATATTTTACATTCATATAGTCTTGGGTTCAGTCCCAAAGCTTGGTGCTTTGGGCTGAACAATACCCTATGAGCAAAACTGATAATCAGAAACTGCAAGGAAGTCCATCATATACATACATATGTACATGTACATGTCTGTTTTCTGTGTCTGTTTTGAAAAACCAGTGTTTAAATTTATATTCTGTTCTTTAGCTGTGCTACAAATGAAGATCATTAAAATAAGTACCAAACTTAAAAGATACTGGGGTTGGTATGATTGACTTAACCCCTTCGGGGTTATATGCCAGCCTTGCTGCAATTTACTCACTAAAACAAAAGAGTAGAATATGAGTCACCTGGTTTAACAGTTAGCCTTGTTGCTCGCATTTTTTTTTATCAGATTTCCGACTAGTAGACGATATCCAATAAAGATCTCATTTATGATCCCTATGAAACAATAGTCTAAAACAGTTATGCACAATGAGGTTCAAGTGGACTCCCACTGTTCCATATAGGGGAAGGTGTCAATTGATGTTAGTCATATATAAGGGTTAGTTCAATTGACAATATTTCTTACCTACAAACTTATGTACCAATGTTACAAAAAATTGTTATTAGGTTGTCCCAAAAGTTCGTAAACACTTGCGAAAATTGAATTTTTACTCGCCAAGTACTAACCAAAACAACAAAAATTATTCCTCAAAATAAAGACCATTATTTTCCAAGACTTTCTACGAACTTTTATTGTTGCTGTTGTTGTTGTTATCATCTCAGCTTTGTTTATATTGTATTCTTTTCAATTTTTAACCTGTTATTATACATTTTTGCTTCCCCATCCTTGCATTTACTCTATATGTGCACCCCATGTTACATGATTCTTGTAAGGCATGTTTTGTATTATATGGTGAGCCCCTTTTGCCAATAAATTAGTATCATATTAATGGACTGGAGAACACAACTGGCTTTGGAGAGTGATGATAATCCTAAATCTGCAGGATTCCTGAATTGGTCTTACATGATTGTCTCCCAA
>NC_043000.1:59564559-59607059 GCF_006345805.1 Octopus sinensis | reverse complement strand
CATAACCCTGTCTTTTAGTTGAGGTTTTAATTGTTTGAAAACTCTAATGGATTCTCTCAGTGGTTGTATTTTCCTTTAGTAAAATGTGTACATAGTCCAGCTTTTATTGTTCCACTTAGCACCTTACAGTTTTATTACACTAGTACAGAACTTTTATTCAGATAGACAATAGCTGCTGTTATTAAAATGTTTTACCTTTTCTGAAATGTGTATTATCATTCAATTTCCAATCTTACTGTTTTGGTTTTTTAAATTAATTTATTGGATTTATATCATAAACTGAATACAACTAGTTTAATACTAATTTGAGAGGTTTCTTTTTGCTAAATAGCAAATGTCATATTGTTGTTGCTACTGCTGTTGTGTAAACTAGAGATCATATGGATTCAGTAGCTATTGACATCATGGATAAATCTACTTAGTCTATAAACAAACAAGAACAAAAAACTAAAAATGTCAGATATTAAAACTTCCTTTCTGCATTTTATTCCTCTCTCTATTTTTCTATTCATGAATTACTTGGATATATCTGCATCTTTATATGTCATTTCATTTATGTTCATGAGTTTTCATTTAAGTAGGTATCTGTTCCTCTTTGATAATAATCTGTCTGTATGATTTAAATAAAATCTGTTTAGATTTATTTGTTCATTTTGAGAAAGAAAAAAAAATATCATTGTTCTTTTGATTTCCCTTTCTCCCTCTCTCTCTCCCCCCTCTACTCCCCCCTCTCTCGCCAACCTTAATTATAAATAATATTCTTAGAATAATCCTGTTAAAATCAAATGATTTTATATATTTTACCACATCACCAAATCCTACTGGTTGGTTGGCTGGCTTGTTGGTTGACTGAATTGATTGACTGATGATAGTTTCCTGTAGTTATTAATAGAGTTTAGTGTAGTCACCTCTTTCACTCAGAGTGTTATGTTGCTTGATCAGCACCACCTAATATGTGGTACCATCGTTCTTCCTGTAAACATCTCACTGTTATACATCTACTAAACTATACTCAGTTGCTTTTCTTGTAGTTGTCTTCTAGTATTCTAGTTATAGTCTTGTTTCATTTTATTTATATCACTTGTTACTATGACAGAATGTACTAATACTCACAATCTATGTAAACTGATAGAGCTATCAAATGAGTTATAAGGAAATACCACTGCTATTTTGCCACTTATCTTGAAAAATGAAGAGGATTAATTGAAAAAAAAAAATCTGTTTGTTATCTCTCACATGTCACAATGTTATTGTGCAACATTGAAAAAACACTATCTTCCATTGTCCAATGATCTACTTCACTGTAGAAGCAATAAACATGTGGATTACATGCCAGTTGTTGATGTTAAGTGCTACAACACAAGTCAGTTGGTTTACATAGGAATAGTAGTTACAGACTATGAAGGGCATTTTTTTACCGCTCACAACTGTTATTGAAAATATTTTTACAATGGATTCTGATATCATTGCTGATTGGAAAGGTCCTCTTCATGATCCTGACCGTATCAAATTATGTAGGATGGTAGGTAACTGTGCACAGCTACTCATTTCACTAATCAAGTCTTACACAAAATGGTTATATAGAATTTTTTTTTTTTTTTTTTTTTTCACATCTTCCCACACGTGCCTTAACACACCTGCAGCTTTAGCACTTCCTGCTTTCAATTTTACCTGAGTCCTTTTACTGCCTTTTTTCTATTGAGACATTGTTCAGAACCAAATTTGATACTTTACAAAACATGTTTAATAGTTCATAGTTCTAATTCAAATACTTCTAGGTTCAGTTTTGCCATTTCACCCTTCCAGATTCAAT
Source organism: Octopus sinensis (assembly GCF_006345805.1). Taxonomy (NCBI): domain Eukaryota; kingdom Metazoa; phylum Mollusca; class Cephalopoda; order Octopoda; family Octopodidae; genus Octopus; species Octopus sinensis. The sequence goes on along the minus strand of NC_043000.1, from coordinate 59,605,246 downwards.
ATTAGTAGTAGTAATATACTGTAAGTGATTCAATCAACCGTATATCTCTCAACAAAAAAGGAGGGGAAAAAAAAAGTAATTTTTCATGAAAAGATAAATATATTCAGAACATTATAGTACTAATTTCTTACTTTTTACATAGATTCATGTAAAGTTCTTTTATAGAATCTCTTTATTTTTCTTTATTCCTTCCGTTTAAACTGGATCATCTGGAAATTAAAATATGTTTTTAAGTCAGTTGTACTAAGTTTATTTATTCATATCAGTGCAGATATTACAATTTTGTCACTATCAACATGTTGTATTGAGGTCAGTGGATTGGTAGAATAATTAGTGTTGGAAGAAATGCTTTGTATATTTGGTCTGAATTTTTCTGTCCTGAATTTAAATTTCACTGAGTTCAACTTTACCTTTCACCCTTTCATAGTCAATAAAGTAAATATCAGTCAAGTATTGGAGTCAGTGTAATCAATCCCCTCTCATCAAAATTGCTGGCTTTATGCCTAAATTAGAAACTATTATTATAAGTGACAAACTGACATTTCAAATCCTCTGGAGGTCATCTTTGCCTTGCCTCCTTTCCAGGTCAATAAAATAAAGTACCAGTCAAGAACTGAGGTTCATGTTATTGACTTCCCTTCCCTTCAAAATTGCTGGCTTTGTACTATAATAATAATAACAATAACATTACCACCATCATCATTATTATTATCATCATTATTATTAGTAGTAGTAGGGAATCCATTCATTGTTAATAATGTGAGAATATCTAGGACAAAAAAATTTACTTCCCTTCCCTTCAAAATTGCTGGCTTTTTACTATTATAATAATAATATTATCACCACCCTCATTATTATTATTAGTAGTAGTAGTAGGGGATCCATTCATTGTTAATTATGTGAGAGTATCTAGGACAAAAAAAAAAATCACATGTCTAACTACAGTTTGAATTTTCTTGGATAGCTGTATTGCAGACGATATTAATTAACAGGGATCATGTAATGATTTACCGAATTCTCCTCACCCCATTCTGTGGATCATTCATCTTCAACAAGAGATTTAGCAAATAAAATAAAAACTTAATTTTTATTGTTTTTTTTCTTTTTCCGGTTGATAGTTTGAAAGTAAAGTTGATTTGTTTTTTCTATATATGAATACCTACATAACATTTAAATAGCTTTTTTATTTACATAAATAATAATAATAATCCATAAATAACTAAATAATTCTCATATTCAATATATTGATCAAATTGTTATTTTCACTAATAATTTCTTACTTTGGGTGTATTTAAAAATTTCAAGAGATGGGGGTGAATTTGATTGCACCTATCCTTAAAGCTAGATATTTTTATTGCTTTACTTCATTAGTTTTTGTGATGTGTATTTAGATAATTTATTTTTATTACATTCTTTTAGTCAAAATAGTCTAAATATAAATAGTCTCTCTCTACCTCTCTGTCTGTCTCTCTCTTTCTCTCTCTCTCATATGCATTACTTCCACATTACAGATAAAATTTATATATACTAAATATCAATTTTCTAATCAAATTAGGTCAACCACTGCCTTTTTCCTTAATCAGTTTCCCAGGCAGCTACTGTTATTTCATCTCTTCTTTCTTCCTCTCACACTTCTCTCATCCCTGCTCTTTTCTTTTCTCCTCCCTCTTCACTTTCTGTTTTTTGCTGCATTCTTGACATTGAAAAACAATATAATGCTGACAGAGTGAATGGGTGAGGGAGATAGTATTGCAGAGAAGATGGTCAGAAGTGTGTTCATTGCTCTCGCCTCCCCACCCTCTCTCCTGGATTTATCTGGAGGGACATTGAGCCTTCTTTATATGCCTGTTGCATTTCCTAGGTTAATCAAAAAATTCCTTTGTCTGTTAGCGTGCCTTATTTTCATTATAATTCAGTCACTTTCTTCATCATTATCATCATCGTTGTCTTGTTGATTTTGTCAGGCTTCCATAGAATACCAGGCAAAATGCTTAGCAGTATTTTGCCCGTTGCTATGTTCTGAGGTCAAGTTCTGCCGAGGTCGACTTTGCCTTTCATCCTTTTGGAGTCGATAAATTAAGTACCAATGAAACACTGGGATCAATGTAATCGACTTGCCCCCTCCTGCAAAATTTCAGGCCTTGTGCCTTTAGTAGAAAGGTTTATTATTATCATTCCTTCATAACACAATGTAGGTAAGAATGCACTGGAGTCTTTAGTCATCTGTCAGTCACAACAAGGACCTCAGACAAATAATACTTTCCTTAAGATGTGCGCTGTGTCCAATAAGGCTGCTTTTTGCAAGACATCAATTTTGCATGGGGTTTCCAGTTGCCTTGAGGAGTCTTGAGGTTTCAATGGAATTGAGCCCAATGCACTGATCACCACTGGTATCACTTTTACATTACCCTCTCGCATTTCATTACAGTCTTGCCATTTCCACTTTCCTCATGATATCAAGCCGAGTGTCCCAATAATAATAGGTAATGTTGTTGTTTTGAGATGTCACATTCTTCCAATTTTTATCCTCAGGTCCTTATACATGCTCAGTCTTGCAAATATTTTCAGAGACATGGTTTTGTTGGCTAAAGTTGCAGTGTCAATCAGGTGACAAGTCTTTTCAATATGATTTTTCACTATAAGATCTGGTCAGTTTGCCTGTAGTTTCCAAACAGTGTGAACACTGAAATTCCAAAGGACGGTAGCCTCAGCATTTTGGTCAACTTGTGGTGGCTTGTGTTTTCACTAATTGTTTTTGTGATGGAGGTTATATGCGCAGCATACTGACCAGTTGATGTACTGAGCTGCTCTGTTATGCCTTTGCAAATATTCTGTTAGTGCCAGTCTGCTGCATCCAGAGATTATGTGGTCAATTGGCTCTGGATTCTCATTGCATATGCGGCATGATGATTTCATATTTCAGGACATTACTCTAGTTATTCCTAGTTGGAAGAGACTGATCCTGAGCAGCCATGATATATCCCTCAGTTACTGGTTATTCTATAGCAAGCTGGCAGAATTGTTGCCATGCCAAGTAAAAATGCCTTCTTCAATTTTACTTTTCATCCTTCTTCAATTCTAAGTTCAAATTCCACTAAGGTCAACCATGCTTTTCCTCCTTTTGTTGCCTGATGATAATGATGATGATAATAATAATAATCCTTTGTACTAAAGGCACAAGACCTGAAATTTTGGGTGAAGGTACTAGTCGATTACATCAACCCCGGTGTTTCACTGGTACTTAATTTATCGACTTTGGCAGAATTCAAACTCATAATGTAGCAACAGGCAAAATACTGCTAAGCATTTTGTCCAGCATGCTAGCAATTCTGCTAGCTCACCTCCTTAGTAATAATAATAACCACTAATGGAACTCCAGTGTCATTGTGACATAAGTACAAGTTAAAAGAGTTTTGTTTACAGAGATCCACATGTGTCCAAGTGTTTGAATGTGTATGTATGATTTTTTCGTAATGATGTATAAGAGTGTCAATGTTTAAGACAATATCCATTTGTAGACAACAGTTTAAGAATGTATGAAAAGATAACAAGGATTTATTTTAGTTGAAACTGAACTGTGTGTCTCTAGTCAGGGAAGAAAGGGCAGCTCCCCACCAACTTTTTTTTTACTACTTACTCAAGGAAGGAAAGGGCAACATACATTATTATTATTTTTTTTCTTTCTTGACTGCTGAAACTGGTAGGTGGGAAAGGAAGTTACACACAAACTGGAGGTATCACCTGAATGCTTACAGCAGAGTGAACTCCATCAAAGTTACCTGGGGGCCAGATCAGCGATCTCAGAACACAATAAGCCAAAATGAACTATGCAAGGCATTTTGCCCTACATTCAAATAATTCTACTAAATTACCAACCTAATTGTTTAGTTGTTCATTGATTGGTTTCAAACATCCAGCTGTGACACTTCTAGAGAAAGACAAACACACACTATAACACACATATATATCATACACACACACACACACAGTAAGAGAGAGAAAGAGCAAATATGTAATTGAAGAGCCACAAATTCACTGAAAATATGCAGTTACATTCACTTTCAATTTATAATCTTGCTAGTATTATATACCATAAATGTCAATAATATTTCATCATATGATCTACTCTAACATTATTCCATCTCTCTGTGTGTATGTGTATGGGCTTGTGTGTATATGTATAAGTTGTGTATATGTGTGAGTGTAATATAAATATGCATATTCATCTAATAAAGAATATAACATCCTTTATTTCCTGAAGTAGTGAGTACTTTCTATCTGCAAACTTTGTACTTAGGAACAAACACATAGGAATGTGCATGTGTTTAATGGAATAGGCGCAGGAGTGGCTGTGTGGTAAGTAGCTTGTTTACCAACCACATGATTCCGGGGTTCAGTCCCACTGTGTGGCACCTTGGGCAAGGGTCTTCTACTATAGCCTCGGGCCGACCAAAGCCTTGTGAGTGGAAAGTCCCGGGGTTGAGTTGCTTGATTAAAGGTGTTGCTCCAGCATGGTTGCAGTCAAATGACTGAAACAAGTAAAAGAGTAAAAGAGTATATATATATAGAGAGAGATACATCATCATCATCATCATCATCATTTAGCGTCCGTTTTCCATGCTAGCATGGGTTGGACGGTTCTACTGGGGTCTGTGAAGCCAGAAGGCTTCATCAGGCCCAGTCAAATCTGGCAGTGTTTCTACGGCTGGATGCCCTTCCTAACGCCAACCACTCCGTGAGTGTAGTGGGTGCTTTTTACGTGCCACCCGCCTGGTGCCAGACAGAGCTGGCAAACGGCCACGAACGGATGGTGCTTTTTATGTGTCACCGGCACGAGGGCCAGGCGAGGCTGGCAACGGACACGAAACGGGGCGGTGCTGGCAACGGTCGTGAAACGGAAAGTTCTCTTACATGCCACCGGCACTGGTACACATCTGCAATTTCCATTGATCGATTTCCATTGATCGATTTCGATTCTGATCCTCACTTGCCTCAATGGGTCTTCACAAGCAGAGTTTCGACATGCCACCGGCACTGGTAGCACATCCGCAATTTCCATTGATCGATTTCGATTCTGATCCTCACTTGCCTCAACACGTCTTCACAAGTAGAGTTTTGTGTCCCAAGAAGGGAAGGTATGCATACGTAGGCTGGCTCCATCCCATGTAGAAGGCCACGGGTTGTGGACTCACTTGTCCTGCCGGGTCTTCTCGCGCACAGCACACTTCCAGAGGTCTCGGTCTCTAGTCATTTCCTCAGTGAGACCTAAAGTTCGAAGGTCGTGCTTCACCACCTCGTCCCAGGTTTTCCTGGGTCTGCCTCTTCCACAGGTTCCCTCAACCGCTAGGGTGTGGCACTTTTTCACACAACTATCTTCATCCATTCTCGCCACATGACCATACCAGCGCAAACGTCTCTCTTGCACACCACAACTGATGCTTCTTAGGTCCAGCTTTTCTCTCAAGGTACTTACACTCTGCCGAGTGTGAGTACCGGCATTACACATCCATCGGAGCATACTGGCTTCATTTCTAGCGAGCTTACGCATATCCTCAGCAGTCACGGCCATGTTTCACTGCCATGTAGCATGGCTGTTCGTACACACGCATCATACAGTCTGCCTTTCACTCTGTGCGAGAGGCCTTTTGTCACCAGCAGAGGTAAGAGCTCTCTGAACTTTGCCCAAGCTATTCTTACTCTAGCAGTTACACTTTCAGCACACCGCCCCCGCTGCTGACTTGGTCACCTAGGTAATGGAAATTATCAACTATTTCTAGTTTTTCTCCCTGGAAAGTGACGGAAGTTGGTCTCAGAGCATTTTCAGTGTTTATTGTTCTGAGCATCTGCCACATACAAAAACCATCTTCCTAGTTAGCCTTCCTTTGACATTGCTGCATCTCTTATGTGTCCATAGCTTACACTTGGTGCATCTTATAGAGTTTCTACCTACACCTTTTCTACAGATCGAGCAGGGCCATCTACCTGAAGGTGTTTGTGATTTGTCTACCTTCCTACTGATTACGACTTTGGTTTAGCTAGATTGACTCTGAGGCCCTTCGATTCTAATCCTTGTTTCCACACCTGAAACTTCTCCTCCAGTTCTGATAGCGACTCAGCAATTAGAGCAAGGTCATCAGCATAGAGGAGCTCCCAAGGGCATCCTGTCTTGAATTCCTCCGTTATTGCCTGGAGGACTATGATAAATAGGAGGGGGCTGAGTACTGAGCCTTGGTGGACCCCTACCTCTACCCGGAATTCTTCACTGTACTCATTTCCACCCTCACCCTACTAGCGGCGTCCCTATACATGGCCCGCACAGCTCTCACTAACCATTCATCTATCCCTAGTTTTCTCATTGCCCACCAGATAAGGGATCGGGGGACCCTGTCGAAGGCTTTCTCCATGTCAACAAAAGCCAGGTACAGGGGCTTATCTTTGGCTAGGTATTTCTCCTGCAGCTGCCTTACCAGGAATATAGCATCAGTAGTACTTTTCCCTGGCACAACCCAAACTGCATCTCATCTAAACTAACTCTCTCTCTAATTAGTTGGGCTATGACCCTCTCCGTAACCTTCATCACCTGGTCCAACAGCTTGATACCTCTGTAGTTATTTGTATCTAGGGCATCACCTTTACCTTTGTAGCAGTTGACTATTATACTGCTACACCAGTCATTGGGTATGACCCCTTTGTGTATCACCTGATTAACTATATGGGTGACTAGGCTATAGCCGACACTACCAGACATTTTGAGCATCTCTGCAGTGATTCCTGATGGGCCTGGGGCTTTCCCTGTCTTCATGCTTCTAATTGCCTTAGCTACCACAGAACTATCAACTCGGATAGCTGGTCCCTCTGTTGGGTCAACATTCGGCAGACTCTCTTTATCCCATTCATTTTCTTCATTCAGCAACCTTTCATAGTGGCATCTCCAAACCTCTCTCTCTCTCTCTCATCCTCATTTAGCGCAAGTGAACCATCTTCCATGCGAACACACTTCTCTCCTACCACATCACGATTCTCTCTCAACACTGTCTTGCAACACGAAACACCTCCAGTCTTTGGTCCTCACGGCGCAGAACATTGGCAAATTTTTTCTTATCTGCTTCCCCTCTGGCTAATAAACCTGTCTCCTAGCTTCTCTTTTGGCAGTCTGATACAATTCCCCCTGCTACCCCCATTTTTCCAGACCTTCCAAGCCTGTCTCTCTTCTCCAATAGCCCTGTCTACAATATTGTTCCACCACCACGTTATTCTAGGTCGAGAGGGGACTTTGCACCAGCCACAGATCTGGTCAGTGGCTCTCAGCAGGTTGTCCCTTAGAAACGTCCAGTTGTCTTCTACCCCCTGTGATGCTCTATCCCCTTCTACTTCGTCAGAGGCTTCAAGTAATATGTCCCTAAATCTCTGTCCATTTGCAGGATCTTTAAGCTTCCAGATCCTTCTTCTCCATATTTGTCGTCTTCTGGTTGTCCTCCTAGTCCTGATCGTAAGTCACTAACTACCAGTCTATGTTGTGGGGTACATTCTTCACCTGGGAAGGTTTTGGCATTTATAAGCAGCCATCTCTCCCTTTGCCTTGTAAGGATGTAGTCAATTTGGCTGGTATGTTGGCCCGATTGGTAAGTGACTAGGTGGCTGGTAGTTTCCTGAAGTTAGTGTTGCAAATCATAAGATTATTTGCATCGCAGAACTCCAGCAGCCTGGTTCCCTCCTCGTTGCGGGAGCCATAGCCATAGCCTCCATGTACGCCATGGAAGCCCCCAGCATGTCGTCCAACGTGACCATTGAAGTCACCAGCCACAAAGATAAGGTCTCTGTCGTTCGTCAATGAGGTAGTCTGCAGTAGAGTGTCATAGAATCGGTCTTTCTGTCCATCGGGTAGCCCCGACTGAGGAGCATAGGCTGATATAATGGTTGCTAAACTATGATGAAGCACTAATCTAATCTTAAGTATTCTGTCACTTACTCTGATTACCTCAATTACTTTATCTACCCATTTCTCATATTCTTTTATTCTTTTATTCTTTTATTCTTTTCTTTTACTCTTTTATTCTTTTATTCTTTTCTTTTACTCTTTTACTTGTTTCAGTAACTTGACTGTGCCCATGCTGGAGCACTGCCTTGAAGGGTTTTAGTGAAACAAATCAACCCCAGGACTTATTTTCTTAAGCCTAGTACTTATTGTATCAGTCACTTTTGCTGAACCATCATGTTATGGGAACATATAACCACACCAGCACTGGTAGACAGTAATGGGGTGATAAACTCAGACACAAAGGCACATGCACACAGACACATACATACATACATACATACATACATACATACATATATATATATACACACACACATACACTGGGCTTCTTTCAGTTTCCATCTACCAAATCCACTCACAAGGCTTTGGTTGACCTGAAGCTATATTAGAAGACACTTGCCCAAGTTACCACACAGTGGAACTGAACCTGGAATCATATGGTTAGGAAACAAGCTGCTTAACACACTGCTACACGTGCACCTATATATACGTGTGTATGTGTGTGTGTGAAATTTCATCTCTTATTATAAAAGGCAGATTTTATCTGCCTCCCTTTGGGAGTTATACAAATCTACAATATACGATTTCTTCAATTACAATTTACCTAGCATTTTTAAGAGTACAATGCATCGCGTCATGCCAGGTCCAGTTTTTAAAATTTAAACTCCAATTAAGCAAAATTTACAGAAAACTCACATTCTGGTGTGTGTGTCAAATGCTTTTCTTAGTCTGGTTTACACCACACGCAAACGCACACACACAGTGGGCAACGAATAAAATGAAAGTAAATAGCGACAGAGTGATTTGAGGAAGACTAAAGTGAAACTATTCTGTCTATGACGCTGATAGATACATGAGTAAAATGTATGGGGAGCTAAGAGTGAGTGAAAATGTTCTTGGAAGAGAGTAATTAGTAATAAAGTAAACATACACTCATACATACATACATACATACATACATACATACATACATACATACATACATACACACATACACACACATACATACACACACACATACATACATACATACATACATACATATACATACATACATATACATACATACACACACACACATACACACACACACAGTATTGAAGCTTGAGAACAATCAGATACATTTGCAACACATCTGTTGAAAATATTATTGTTCACACACATACATATACATATATACATACAGACAGACAGACAGATAGACACACACACACACACACACACACACACACACACACACATGATCCAGCATGGCCACAACCTCAAGGCTGAAACATATAAAAGAATAACAGAATATAAATGTGTGCAAAGTACAAGAAATATTAATGCAGTATATGGGGATTGGACAATAAGCGTAAGGCAGAGTCAATGGTGGTTCCAGAAATCCCGAGCCATAAACTACAGCCTAGAAGACGAGCCTCATCCTGAAAGATCTGTAGAACTCGACAAGGACATCCTGAAAACCCTGGTGGAACAAAATATTATCGTAACTGTTGAGGAACTAGCAGAGAAGCTTGGATTTGGTCATTCAACCATTCATTGACACCTGTGTGCTATCGGAAAAGTCAGCAAATTGGATCAATGGGTTCCTCACGAACTTTCCGAGTCTAATTGCATGCAGAGAGTGAATGTATGCTTTTCTTTGCTGTCATATCTCACCACTACTGCGCTATGTATATCTATATATTTAAAACTGTAGTTGTGTGAGTGTCTGTCCCCTTCGATTTAGATTCCTAACTACTCCCACATTTTGCGGTACAGTTTCACCAAATTCGGGTAGCTTATAGTCGTGATTCATATCGAGCCCGTCTGAATATTAGCGCGCGTCTACGATGAGTCTACGATTTAAAAATAATTTAACATCATTTTTTATTCCATTTTTAATGCATAATTTTTCGTGTGTCGATGGCGGCGGAGTTGGCGTCCACGCTCACACCTGCACCTGTGGGGAAGGAGTGTAAGGAAATCAACGTCGTAATGCGTTGTCAAGGAGACCAGCGTTCTTTTAGAACAACGACTTCATGGCTTGAAGACACCAAAACAGAAATGGCTAAGAAAGTGTCTACATGAGTCTACGATTTAAAAAAAAATTTACCATCGTTTTTTTTCCATTTTAATGCATTTTTTCGCTATTATATAAGGGAAGTAACTCTCTAAAAATGTCTACGATGAGTCAACGATTTAAAAAAAAATTTACCATCATATTTTTTCCATTTTTAATGCATTTTTTGCTATTTTTTGGCTATAACTCTCTAAAAATGCTTATATAGTTATTTCCCTTACAAACCCGAGCAACGCCGGGTGATACTGCTAGTTATACATAAACACATACATATGTGTCTGTCCAATTTTTGCATCCAAAGATCACGAGGAGGAATGGCATGCCCTCAAGTATTTATGTGAATTGATCCTTGATGCTGCAGAGCATTTTAACTTGTCAGTGGTTAGTAGTTTTAAATTGAGGGTCAGTTAACATAATCCAATTCTATTCTATTGATTTGCAGATCTGATTATAGTGACTCTATTGGCTAATATGACTGCAGTGACCAGCAAACTGTAGGTTTTACATTGGCATGGCCTTATCTTAGGTGAATTGCCTTACAAGGCTAGAGATATCAGTTCTACCTACCCTCGAGTTCCTGGAAGGATGTCAAAGAGGGCATCAGATCATCTGAAGGATTCCAGTCTTTGATTTACTGTTGAGTGACTTCCTTAGCCTTTTCCCTTCCCAGGGCACTCACAGGATAATAAGGATAGACATTCCATTATATATACATGTATATGTATATATAATGCAAATTTTTAGATTTATTTTTATTATTGTTAGTCCTGATAGACCAGACTTATAATCAAAGTCATTTTAATCCCATGTTTCTGCATAGTCAAAATTTTACTTCCTTTTTCTTGATGATAGGATGTGAGTTAAAGAAGGTTTGGTTTCTATTTCCAGTGGGTAAAACTATCATCTCTTGGTTTGCTTATTGTGTTGGACTTGATTTTATTTTTAATGATGGACAAAGCAGAATTGAACAAAAAAATGACTGAATCAATATTTTTATTATTTCTTTTAATAATGCTTTAAAAAATGAGGTACATTTAAGTGAGTACAAAATAAGAACCCATTTTATTTCTACTGCCATGTTTAGTTCATGTACTTTCACAAAATTTGATGTTAAAATATGTGAACATAGAGCTGTGTGTGTACATACATATTTAAGTGTGGATGGATGGAAACAAAGGGAATAAAACTGAGAACTAGTATGAGAAACACTTATTTCCAAATAGTGCATAGTTTAGTTCCTTCTAAAAAGATTTTTGTTGTTTTTAGCTCCCTTGGTATGTAACACCATCAAGACCAAGAGAGGCATAGTTGTGCTTATTCTTAAGGTGACGTCGCAGCATTGCAGGTGTAAATTCCATAGTTGTTATGGAATTTGGTGTCAAAGGTGATGGAGATGGTACGTTTGTCTATAAATGGATATTGTTTTACACAAATACTCTCTTACAAACTCTCCTGCAAATAAAATAATAATAATAATAGTAATGAGATTATTGTGTATAGTGCTCAGGTGCACTACAATTCATCAAAGGTGCCTGTACAGTACATAGAATTATGTACAAAAGTCAGGAAAGTGAACAGGGCATGAGTCATGATATACATGTGTATGGAGGGGGTGGGGAATATCAGGTGTGATGTTGGCGAATTTCAGGAAGCATGGAGGTTTTAAAGGATGCAATGTATTGGCAATTAACTACTGATGCAGGTAATTTGTTCCATGCTTCAGCAACCCTGAGTGTGAAAAAATGTTTCTGAAAGCCATGAGAGCTGTGCTGTTTTCTGACTTCACTAGTAAGACTGACTGGACGATAGCTGATAGGTGACATGCGGTCACCCTTTTTGAACAGAGGAATGACACTGGCAGTTTTCCACTGCTCCAGTGTAGCACCATTGTTAAGACAGAACTGAAAGAAGAGTGAAAGCTGGTGCAGAAGAAAGTACCCACCATGTTTGAGAAGTAGGTACATAATACCATCAAGACCAGGAGAGACATAGTTGTGCTTATTCTTAAGGTGACATCGCAGCATTGCAGATGTAAATTCCATAGTTGTTATGGAATTTGGTGTCAAAGGTGATAGAGATGGTACGTTTTGGTTTTTGACAGTAAAAATGCTTGCATAGCATTCAGCAATGAGTTCTGTGCATTCTTTGGGATCATCAGTAATTTGGCTTGTGTGAGGATTGCGAAGAGGACTAACTGGAGAGAGAAGTCTCTGCTTTAAACATACATATTTCCAGAATAGCTTACTGTCCAGGTTGGTTGTTGAACACTCTCCTGCACGCATGCACACACACACACGGGAAAATAAACAATGAAATGGTCTTGCATTCAGTTTCATTTTCTGTTAGTAACAAGCTCTAAGGTAGTAATTCTCAATCTTAGTGATGCACTGGAGATCAAATGAAAATTGCTGTCACACTTCACATGAAATGCTTAAAGCAAAAAGCGTAATTTAAAAGTTAAATATTCAAAAAGAAAATATATGGTAAATTATTGTTTTCCCCTTTTCACTAATTATACTTGTGTATGACAAAATTATGAATAACATCTTTTGTAAGATGCTCAAGCATTAGCATGGATTTTCTAAAGCTTAAATTCATCATCATCATCATTATTATTGTCTTTTTAATATCCACTCTTCCCATACCCCCATAGGTCAGACAATGTTTATAGAGGTATATTTTCTATGACCAGATTCCCTTCCTGTTGCCAAGCCTTACCTGTTTCTAAACCAGGTAATATTTCCCCTATGGCCAGACATATTTTCTTGGAATATTCGAAATGAATGACATTCATTTACAACAATCCACAAATATGCTCATACTCACACACATACAATAAATACATAGCAGTTTTAAAAATTGCAGCATGCCTAATTGAAAACCCCAATAAGGACTTATTCCTATTTGTGTTTAAACCTGATATATTCCAATATTGATATAAGTGACAGGGTTGTTAAAGCATCAGATAATTGCTTTGCATTAATTATTCTGGCTCTCTCTCTCTCTCTCTCTTTCTCTCTTTGCCCTGAACTCAAATCCTGTTGTGGTAAACTTTGCATTTTATCCTTTAAGGATTGATTCTTCCCTTTCTCTCTTTCAGTTTATCTGTTTTTCTCTTTTCTGCACAAAATCAGTTGTTGTCAGACCTGGTGTGGAGGGGGAAACCAAGATACCTCTACATCACTCTAGTGTCCTTGGAATTCCAACAAGGAGTTGAGGGCCCATGCAAGACATAAGTACTTGCTTTGAATTGTTACATATCCTGAGGAGTGCTTTAGAAAAGATTTGATGCTTTCCCCTTCAAGAGTAGCAATTATTTTAGCATTGATTATTTAATTAATGTTGGTTAAGGGCTTTTTATAAATAAACTGGATTGAAATTTATTAAATTGTACATTATATGTTTTTCACGTGTGTTAGTACAAAGGTCCACCATTTTGTTCTAAATGAGTCAGGAAATTTCATAAATGATATTTTGTGAAATATATAAAATAGAAAATGAATGACTAAAAGTAATATTCCTATACATGATGTTCATTGCCTTTTCTCCACTCCTTTATTATGGTCATTGTTCTCATCATCAATTTCATTTGACACACTTTTCTCAGTCTTAATTCTCTCATTCAACATTGCTGAATCATATTCAGTAATTTGACTAGAATTAAGTTTATTGATTCCAACTTTCCTATAGTTTGATTATTATTGTTTTACTTACTATTCACTCGTCTACTAGTACTATGTAAGCAAAGTCTTCAGAATTTACCCTCCTATATTTCAAAACTTTTTCAATCTTACTCATAAAGCAGTATTTTTATATACTTTTCAGATAGACCTGTTGTAGATTTTACAGTTTAATAGAATGAGTTTCTAAGTTCAAATCCTGCTAAGGCTGACTTTGTTTTTCATTCTTTGGAGTTGATAAAATAAGTGGCAGCCAAGTACTACGGGGCGATATGATTGGCTTTTCCTTCTCCTAAATTTTGTAGCCATTATCAGAAATCGATAATGTGGATTACTAACTACCACTTGTACAACATAATATTATTTGAATTGATGTTTATAAAATGTTTGCTGTATAATCCACCAAAGCTTCCAAAGTTATTACAGCAAAGAGTCATTCTCAGATTTAATTACTCACATAATGGGTTCAACTAACAAGTTATAGCAGATATCATATTAGTTTTAGTCTGAAAGAAATGGTGTGTGATATAATTGGGTAAAATTTTCTAGTAATCAATTGAAATAAGACAGACCCTTTTTTATGATTATAAATTTTCCATCTGTATCTTTATGATATCTTTTAGTTTCAGTCTGTTCTATATACAAGCTGCTATGTTCAATCTAAACTGCTTTAAATATTAGCTATAATTAGCTTAAGGATTGGTTGCTTTTTAAATGTATGAGTACATGTGTATTTAATATTATTAGATAGATGGCAAATTGACAGAGTATTCAGAATGCAGGACAAAATACTTTGTGGTATTTGTTGTAGTTTTCTGTACTCTGAGTTTAAATATCACCAAGACTTTACTTTTTATCTTTTTGGGGTCAGTGATTTGAAGTACCAGTCCATGGTGATAGATTGGAAGATTTTTCAGAGCAGCAGATGAGATACCTTGTGGTATTTGTTTCAGCTCTTTGTCTTCTGATATCTTGGATGTTAGACTTAAGCCACCGCCTGGGTTAATACATCACCTAGTACTTCTTTAATGTATTCAATGGAATTCACTTTGTTGCAAATATTTGGGCCAAGTCAATTTGAGAATAACTTTTCTTCTAGTCTTGAAGGCCCTGAGAAAAAAAATATAGGTTCATGAATACTGCCTTTCCTTACCATGCAGAAGCATGTAGAAAGAAATAATTTTCATTCTCGCTTTCTATAAATGTATCTAGTAAAAGTTCTTTTGACCTAGAGTGCACTTATTAAGATAAGGGTCTGTAAACTCATCATACTTAATATGCATGGTTTTAAGTAGTGTATGTGTAACTACAGATGAGTTTCCTAGTTATCCTAAAGTTATTTCTCCATTTTCATTACTTTCTAAACAATTTTATTTTCCTACACCCACAAGTGTCCAGTCTTGTATGTTTACTTACTGATTCTTTGTTTCATCACTATTTTAGCAAGTATTACTGAATATATTTTGCTGATGACTCAAAGTTCGATGAAACATGTCTATGACTTCTCTTCTATACTTTTGGCCAAAATGAAAACAGCATTAAAAATTTCTTTTTTTTTTTCTTTTTTTTTCTTCTCATATTTATTTCTTGATCATCTTTTTATGCTCCTTGCTCTGAATATGTTAACATTAACAACTTAGAGCAATTAGCCTATTCAAGCTGTCTCAGAACAAGACAGAGTTTCTCTCTCTCTCTCTCTCTCTCTCTCTCTCTAAATATAAACATCATCACTACCACCATTTTATCATCCCTTATATTTTCTCTTCTTTTTTTCTGCTTTCTCTTTCTCTCTTTTTTCTGTTGCTTTCTCATTCTGTCTTTTCCTCTCCCAATTTTTTCCTTCTGTACCTTTCTCCATCTCTTTCTCTATATATATCTTCCTTTCTTCATTCACCATTATCAACTTCACTGTTGGCACCACTGCCTCTGCCAATATCACTACTAGTACTACCAACTAATTTCTTTTCTTTACTAAATTTGAGTTACTTTCCTTAGAATTACATTAAAGGTAGGTTGGCAAGTACTATTGTATTAGCATATAACTATATGAAGGAAGGTAGTATTTATGTTTACACTGAACTTAAACCTGGTTTTGTTATTTTGTATTCTCTAAGTATTGAAGTTAAAATGATTGAACATCAGAAACCCAACATCGCTACAGTCCAGAGGCTGAAATCGATAAAAGAGTAAAAGAATTAAAATTAGTATTGTTCTAATCCTCAAATAGCAAATGCAATAGGCTCTAAATGTTTAATGATGTAAAAGTGATGACAGTTTGTACCAAAACTCTGTTGGATCATTGAGATACTATTCTACATTCAGCTTTTATGTAGTGGACATAAGAAGCTAATACACTTGTTTGGTATCCCGTTGTTGCCTACAGACTTGTAGGACTTGAATATAACACTACAAGCTAAGGAAACATTTGTCAACTTTTACAATGCCACTTTTGTTCTTCCTTCTACTCTAAGCCTTGAATTATATACATGCATGCAGTACCCCAATAGAGCCAGATGAATTTAGCAAGCAAAACTTAAATGCTTTCATTCTGGATACAAATCACAAATCTCTCAGCGGTTTTTCTGGTTTTCTTATCAAATTGCCCATCTGTTGTCTCAGGGCTGAGCTGCATTTAAACAACAGCACCAATTAATGTTTACAGATATATAATGTTTATACATTAGACATATATGTTTATATTAAAACCTTAGCTGTTAGTTTATAATTCATTTAATATGTTTGTGTATGTATGTATGTATTGAGAGAGAAAAGAGTGAGGGAGAGAGAGAGAGAGAGAGAGCATACAGAAACTTCCACTTATCTAAGGCAGATCAAAAATAACAGGCTGTATCAAAGAAAAAAAAAATGAACATTATTTTTTACTACTATGTATATGTGTTATATGTGTGAGAATGATGCTTAGAAGTGTGTGTGTGTGTGTTTGTACCACCCTTGTAGGCAGAGAAGATGTCAACAAATTTGGACAAACCCTCCACAGCTCCATGTAAATATAAATATTAAATTTATATTTACATGGAGCTGTAAATATAAATTAGACTCCTAATCTTGGATCTATTTTAGTAATTGAGAATCCACTCAGTTGTCTGTCTATCTATCTATTTACCCATCCATCCATCCATCTTTTCTTCCTTCTTGTCTGTCTAGTTTTTAACCCAATATTTACACACTGTTATTTATAGCTTTATATATACTTCGAAGTTTCGATGTTCTAAAAAAAGAATTATTTCACTCTCATTTCAAAGTTTCTAAATTCTTATGGTGTCAAAAGTGTGTGTGTGTATATATATATATATATAGCATTTTTAAAATTAAAATTGAAGCCAAGTTTCATGCTAGTGTGATCATCAGGTGAAACTATCATGACTTGGTATTGACGGTGTATAATATCCACATGTGTGGTCTGGTACTTGAGTTATTTCATTGGCTGTATGTTCTATATGTGTGTGTGCGCACACACACACAAATATATTTGGATATGTATAATATGCTTAGTTTATATAATGTATGGTGATACTCTAGTATGGCCACAGTCCAACAATGCAAAGAGTAACAAGAATTGTATACAATATTTCTTCATTATAAGGTTGGCTATAATTATACAGTGTAACAGATCAACATATTACAAATTAACCATACTAAACCAGTCTATCTGGTGGTGACACTGAGCTGCCTCTTATTTATGATGTAATTATCGCTATATTATATCTGCTTATATTTTTTTTTCCTTTTTAGTTAATACACATTGATTAGAACTGCAGTGTAATTAGTCTTTCTGTCAACTGTTTCACTTCAAATACAGATTAAACTACCAGTTGTTTCTGTTAGTTGTTGTTAGCCACAGGTCAGACTATCTGTAACCATTGCATCTTCTTTAAGGAGCTTAGAGTGACCTAAATTACTTAATATCTCCTTTCTTTATGGGCTTTCTATCTTTTTAATTAATGAAGTTAGAACTACATTTTACAGACAGTTCAAACAGTGGAATAGAATTTATGTTGTGCTTTAGTAATATTGACCAATAGTAGTAAACACTTTCTCTCTATCCTGTCTACTTATCTTTTCTCTAATAAAAAATTCTGCCCAAAATGGTAGACTTCACCAATGAAGTTTTGAAATAGCCGTCCCATACCTCATGAGGAAGGAAAGAAAGGATGTTATTTTTCCTTTATTTTTTAGTAATCTTGTTTCATGAAAAGGAAATTATAATTCAGAAAAAATTTCCAAACATTTCAGTTTTTTATATTTTTAAACCCCACAACCATTTTATACCTTTTTCCTCTCTCATGAGGTATAGAGACTTTGAGGGCCAACTATTCTTAAAATTTCACTTCTTCACAGCATAAAACTTATTCCATTGTTTGAACTATCTATATAACTATTTGTTCATACAGATTATTATTAATTTCCTTGGATTTTAATGGGTTTAGTACATTATTTAATGTGTTTTCCCTTACATAAGACAGTTGGGTGTGATATGAGAGAACTTTTACTACTACTTCTAGCAAGATATGTGACCATGCATCCCTGTCGCTAAGGAGGTGCACTGAATAGCCCTGACTTGTCACTATTCAATAGTGCACCCACAGATTTACAGTGATAACACTAATTTCAAAACCCCACTTTAACATTATTGCAAATTAGTGCCCACCCAGAATATTCTGAAGCACCCCTAAACACTAAAGTCTATTGACAGGCCTCTGACCAATTTGAGACTTTCTCTCTCTTAGTGGCTTGTTTTTCTAAAAGTAAGCACTTCTCTATCTCTCTCCCCACTATGTTAATAGTTTATTCTATAAGTTACAAAAAATTGCCTGCTTTTATCTATCTAGTCTATTCTACTTTCCTTTTCTCTTATTGTAGTGATGATAGTAGGCTGAACTGTTGGCTACTGAACATTCACTTTCATTGTTTGATTTTGTTTATTGTTATTACATCAGTGATTAGATAATAATAGTAAAGTGCCTACTGACATACTATCATCATTGCTTCTGTTACAAAAAAATAGAACTAAAAAAAAGAGAGTAAATAAACCGATATTCTAAAGCTGTTCTTTTTTTATAACTGCAACAATGAGGTCTCCTAATTGCAAGTAATGACTGGTGGTGGTTGTGGTCGGTCATTTGTAGATTATTACATTGCAATCTAAGCTTCTTATATCAGCTTTAGCTTGAAAAATCAGCTGAAAGCTTCTGCAGCAGATTAAGACTCAACATGCAATGATAATTCTCTACTAACCATTGTTCCATTTTCCCCTAATATATATATATGTGTGTTTGTTTATATATATATATATATATGTGTGTGTT
Source organism: Octopus sinensis (assembly GCF_006345805.1). Classification (NCBI taxonomy): domain Eukaryota; kingdom Metazoa; phylum Mollusca; class Cephalopoda; order Octopoda; family Octopodidae; genus Octopus; species Octopus sinensis. The sequence goes on along the minus strand of NC_043000.1, from coordinate 59,586,139 downwards.
TATATATATATATATATATATATATATATATATTTATACACACTCACACACACATGCATGCAACCATCCATCCATCCATACATACTATATTATATTCAAGGTAAATATAATTAAATGTAGTTTCTATTTAGGATACCTGTAATTGCTATTCAAATTCCCCTTCTGTTCAGTTAACTTGGTTTTTCATCTTGTAATTTTGGGGGGATATAATAAAAACAGTATGGTGGAGTTAGTTTTTGAAGAAAATTGTTGAAAACAAATAAACATAGAGGTAGGAGGGGTGCCTATAGTCAATAATTTTACTAATTAAAAGGCAAAATAGTCATGGCTGGAATGCCTAAGATCATAGGACTGTTTGTTCTGCCACTCCTCCCTTGTGGCTATATATCAATAGTAACAACTTTTGATAATTATGTAAAATGCAAAGAGAAAAGAAGAAAGAAATTTTAGACAATCTGAAAAACAGATTCAATAACTTGTTTTTTGTTGGTGTTGTTGTTGTAGTTGTTTACCCCAGGTCAGATTTGTGTTGTCATCAGATTAACCTTTATTAAACAGAGCTTTGAAGGTGTTCAAACCATTAGCATCCTGGCTTTTTGTTAGGCATTATGTACCCAAGACGACATTATTTAGTATATCCTTCCTATTTTAAAGATGGTTGAGTATGAATTAAGGGAGATTTGGCAGCAATTTCTAGCAGTTCATGAGACCATATAGAGACTCCTTCATGGCTTGTTAGATTTAACTGAGGTTGTCATGTGATGGTACATATAAAATTTCTTTTTGTAAATGTTGCTTGAATTATTTTGACCTGTAGCTCTTGGCAAAACCTAATACTTGATTTTACTTCCTGATTGTAAACATTTCAACTCACTTATGTTGCTAATGCTCTTGGAAAATATATGGACATCACACAGTCATCTTCCCAATAAATCTGAATTCAAAACCTATATTTCTAGTGCTGTCATCATCATCATCATCATCTATACAATTTCTGTGTTGGGAAAGAATGAACTGGTCACCACAGTCAGAGTTGGTTTTTATTTGGAATTACTGCCCTCCTAGACGAAGTCTCTTTTATACAGTCCATATTGGCATGATTTCTATAGCTAGATACCCTTCATGGCACTAACCACTTTATAGAGTGTACTGGGTGCCATTTTCTTATGGTTTGCTGTCAATTGAGTTTCTTATACCCTACAAGTCTGAAGAGTCCTCACTACTCTATGGTATCTCTTTTCATTCAGAGCAGCATGACCAAGAGGGTGGGTGAGAGTAATGCCAAAAGGACCAAAGTGAGTGGAAGGGAGCCAGAGTATGATGAGAGAAACAGCATAAGTTGGGTGAAAATGTGGTGAAGTGATAAACAAGAATAAGGAAAGAGGGACAGTACTCAAGAAAGTAATAGAAGAGAGGTAGTGATGGTAACTACATATTTGCGTCCCTCTACAACAAAGGCTTTTATTCAATATACTAGGATTCATGTTTCCCAACAGCATACAAACTTATTCATTTTTATACACTTTATTAAATCCTTTTGTTTATGTAAGAGCTCATTATTTCTTGAATAAATTTAAAGAACATTGTTTATTGAAACCTCACAAAATTTCATTTGAAAGAAATGAAAGTTATTGAATTTAAGAATTGCAGGAAAAAAAAAGAGTGTATTTCTTGACATTTTTTCTAAAGTATTTTTTTTCTAGTGACATTCATATTAAAGGGGAGGAAAAGCTGACAAACGTTTTACTTTCTCAAAAACTGTTTCATTGAAATTTTAGAAAAACCTTCTTAAAGTCTTAATTAAGATCTGGTTACACATTTAAGAGGCAAACTGACTTGAGAAAATGTTCATAGAAAGATATTCACTGTCATTTATTGATGCAGAAAAGAGTAGTTAGTGTCATTAAGATTATGTGTTAGTGGGAGGAGGGTTAATAATTAGGGTTTCAGTTTCCAGGACATCTCTCTCTTGCCAAGTTGATTCATTGTCATTATTTTTATTTGGTCAGGCAGTGTCTTAATAATGTTTCATGCATTTTTCCATAACTGCTTCAAGTAGAATTATTATTTTGTTGTCTTTCTCATTATCATCATTGATTCTTGAAATTCTAAGAGTCTAAAATATCTTTTCACTTGGCAACAAGTAAGAAATCCATATTAGCTGTAGCAAAATTATGTTACTAACTGATTGGTCAGTCAGAATATTTATGACAAACAATTAAAAATATAAACTCTAACGAATGAATATCACTGAAACAGGATTATTGATTTTTTTCTTTTTATTTCAAGAATTCCCTCTTTCTGTTAACATACATAATTTCATATTCTTTTACATGCTTATTGCAAATCTAATTAAAAAAGTTACCAAGCAGGATGCTTTTTCTGGAAACTTCAGCTTCTTTCTATGGAAATTACACAAATTTTGTCATAAAACTAGGTCAAAACTAAAAGTATGAATACAGAGTACATCCTTTTATTTTTTTGTTTTTGAAGTCATTTGTATAAATTTAGTAAAAACGCATAGCTCATCCAAGAAATGCTGTATTTGAAAAACAAATTAGTACAACCTACAGAATATTTTCATCATACATATGTAATGAATCCACCATCAATGACTGCTTCAGTATGGGGTTGGAAGCTGCAAAGACATGCCTGAATAAGATGATTTTTATCAATTTTGGACATAGTGTTGGTTATGGTGCACTTGAGAGATTGTATGGTGTTATGGGGGTGTTGGTTGACCTCTCTGTTGATGACACTCCATACATAATAGTCCAGTGGATTGAGGTATGGTGAACTAGGAGGCTATGAGTCTAGAAAAACATGGTCAAGGAGATTGGCACACATCCATACTTTGGTTGTCCTAAGCCTTAATAGATGGCAGATTCTTGTTAAAAGATGTACAGTTTTCTGTTGCATATTCTGAGTATCCAGGGCCTCACAACTTTCTCCAACACCTATGAAAAAAGGTGAGGAAGAATGACATCTCCTGCAATGCTGATGACTCTCAGAACTATCATAGTTGCTGGGAACTTAGTATGCATGATCATTGGAACCTCATTTAGGTCTTTGTATGACCATCTGTCATTCTTTCAGTTTACTTTTTGATCCTGATAGAAGTTTTCTGGCCTCTTAGTGTTTTAAATTGTTCACCAAGCACTTTGCACAAATCAAATGATTCTCTCTTGTCACATCTAGCATAAACCCCTTTGCATCACATTTGACTTGTACTGGATGTCCTCATTCACAACTCTTTTGATGGTGATTTCTGAAACCTTGAAGTCCTTTTGTAGTAACTCTGATTGACTTTCTGGAGTTATTATTATTATTATTACTATTTCTTTTACTTTTTGTACAAAGTTATGTGCTCCTCTGATGGCATTAGGACCCTGCATATTACTATTTGTTGGATCCCTGTCAGCAACTTCCAGCCCCTTTTGAATTTTGACAGCAAAGAACTAGGAAACAAGCTATCTCTGCATCACTATGATGCACTTTTAAAGCAACTATCACAGCATGCCTTTTCATTTGCTGGGTCAACCTGATGTCTGTATGGTAAAAAAAAAGAAGTAGAATAACAGATGTACCTTGTAATTAAGCTATTATGTCATATTAATTTGTTTATTCATGCCATAAAAACCTCTCTCCCTCTCCCTTCCTTCTCTCTCTCTCTCTCTCTCTCTCTCTCTCTATATATATATATATATATATATATATATATATATATATACACACACCAGAGTAAGCACATAAATGTGAAACAAAGTGAAGAAGAATAGTACTTGAATAACCGCCCAACGAATGGGGACGTGAAACTCTGAGTAATAGTTTTTGTGATGTCTTTGCAGCTTTATTGATAAAGTATATATATATATATATATATATTTATTGAGAGAGAGAGAGAGAGAAGGGGAGGGGGAGAAGAGAAGTCTGGAAAGTAACTAATACAATATATGATATGATATGATATATCATGCAGTTTCCTCTATTACAGCAGTCAGTTATAGAAAAGGCATGCACCCATAAAAGTCAACCATAAAATTTCATCCACAAGCTCATAAATTCTGCTGTGCAGGATCAAACCTTCTCAAAAAATATAATATTCCTATCTAACCAATGCCAGCATAAAAATGAGCATAAAGCAAAATATGGCAATGATGGAATTTATCAAACAATCCATCAGACATTATATCCTTTGAAACTTTTTAAGCTTATGTATAAATACTAAAGCTCTGTAAATTAACACATGAAAAAGGGAGAAAAAACACCCCCGATTTTCTGGACATGAATCATTATTTTTACAAAATTTGATTTGAACTAACTGAAAAGCTTTTTGCTAATATGAAACCCAAACCAGGGTAATATTAGAATTGCTTGTATATTCCTTTGTTATAATTGTTCAGTAAATGGTTTGATGTGAGATGGGAGGGTGTAGGAACTTTAAAAAAAATTGTTACATTATGGTAGAGTCATATCAGCCATTTAAACTACACATACTCTGATCTATTCACTTTTGTTGTTTAAATTTTGAATGGTGTATATGTGTGTGTGTATATATGTTGTATATACCTAAGTTGTTTGTCATATCTTTATATCCTGGTATTCTATTCTCGACTTCATGGTGTCTAATTCACTGGTCACAGGCATTCTTCATCCCTGCATTTATGGTACAGGAAAGTGGAAAAGTAGCAGCTAGTTTGTATATGTAAAAGTCAAATAACTTTGTGTGTATAATATTTCAACCTGGTAACCACGTTAGTCTGCAATTATGAAAGAACTCGATCTTGAGCATAAGGTTCTATATAAACGGATTTATTCATATTTTATTACATGGCCACTGTTGTTTCAGCAAAGTAAGTGATTTCTTTATGTTTATGTATGTATTTATATGTACTTGAATTTCTACCAATACAATACATATGTATGATGTTCATGTTTATGAACATATAAAGTGTGCAGTGTAGATACATAATTATATGTGTGTTCTTCCCCCATTTTGTTTCTGAGTGTATATACACGTCAATGTATGTGTATATATCATTCAGATATATGTCTACATGTATTTTCAATACATATATGTGCATTTTTATATGTATTCTTTTATTCTTGTTTGGTCATTTGACTGCTGGAGCACTGCCTTGAAGGATTTTTTAATCAAACAAATTGACCCCAGAACTTGCATTTTTTTAAAACCTGGTACTTATTCTATCGGTCTCTTTTGCCGAACCACTAAGTTACTGAGACATAGACACACCAACACCAGTTGTCAAGCGTGAAGAGGGGGACAAACATGAACACAAAGACACACACATAGATATATGCATATATATATATATATACGATGGGCTTCTTTCAGTTTCCATCTACCAAATCCACTCACAAGAAGGCACTTGCCCAAGATGCCATGCTGTAGGACCAAACCAGGTACCATGTGGTTGGGAAGCAAGCTTCTTACCACACAGCCATGCCTTTACATTTCAGTTATTCTAATTTTCTTTTATCCGTGTCCTTCGCTTAACAGGCACATTCTGAAATTAAATGTTTATCATGTTACTCTCCAATAATAATAATAATTTTTATCAAACATCCCAGGGAAAGAAAAAATTGTAATTTGTATTATACAATGAATAAATTCTTGGTTTTGAAGTTAGATAAATAGCATGCATGAGACTCTCAGCCCTTGAGTGACTTTTGTGAATTTCTAACAATCAATATCAATTAATATCAATACATGACCCCCTTAGGTCATGACTGACTATGGGATTGCACCTAGAAAGTTACCCTCCCAGGCACAAGTCCGGACAAGGTTGTTTATGGAAGACCAGCAGTTGCCCATGCATACCGGCCTCCCCTCTGCACGCCACCAGTGTTATCCAAAGGCCAATACAACTTGGCACCTGTGATGTCGCAACTCATTTCTACAGCTGAGTGAACTGGAGCAACGTGAAATAAAGTGTCTTGCTCAAGAACACAACATGCAGCCCGGTGTGTACCGTTGTGTTTCCGATGAAGAGCTCCACTAGAAACGTTAAACCCTCCTTCTTTCCTGAGCGTCCAATAATACTATATTTGTTCCACGTCCTCGCGTTGTTGTATTTTTTTGTGCTTTCATGTTTGGATTAACTTTATATGTATATATATGTGTGCATATATATATAAACCCTCCTTCCCTTCTTTCCTGAGCGTCAAATAATACTTTAATTGTTCCACGTCCTCGCGTTGCTGTGTTTTTTCTGTGTTTTCTTGTTTGGATTAACTATATATATATATATATATAGTTAATAAGATTCAAGTAAAAACCTTGTAGAATGCTATGCAAAGCCCATCCACAGTTATTGGTTACCTAATGTCATCATACAGTGGAAATGCTCTTGCTACTGGATGAATATAGATCAGGAATTCTCAGGGAAATTCAGCTCGACACAGAATGCGATAAGGCTGACCCTCTGAATTACAGATACTGCTGAGTAGACTAGAGTAATGAAAAATAAAGTGTCCTGCTCAGGGACACAATGCACTGTTAGGAATTGAACTCACAACCTTATGATCATCAGCAGAAAATCCTAACCACTAAATCACATGACTTCATACATGTGTGCGCGCGTGTGTGTGTGTGTGTATATGTATTTATGTAGGTATGTATGTGTGTGTGTGTGTATGTATGTATGTGTATATATATTTGTGATGTGTGTGTGTATGTATGTATGTGTATATATATCTGTGATGTGTGTTTGTGTAAATATGTAAGAATTTAGAGGGAAAATAAATATAACATCACGGATATATTTTAAATGGTCATTATGGTCCTACCATGATACATTTCATTTGTATATTTATGTACTACAAAGTTAAGTATTTCTTTTTTTCATTTCTTCTTTTTAAGCTTCTATTTCATCTAGTGGAAATTGTCTTATATTTGAATCTATTCTAAATATTTTTCTGAGTCATTTTGACAGCCCCACAGTTGCATTAATACTAGTATTGTTTTCTATATACAGGTACTTGATGATAAAGTAAAGTATACAATTTCACTAAATAATATATGCTAATGTATCAGCCTATCTTCTCCATTAAGTTCTTTGCTTTCATTTCAATAAGAATAATAAGCAAGAGAAAAAAAAATAACTCTCACACTCTTATTGCATGTCAGTTTTATTTGTTCTTTGTAAAGTCAGCATAGCCAATCTCTGAATACAGAATGGGTTTGCTCTTACTCTGTCTTAATGGGTATTTGCCGAAAAATTAGTTTGACATTGTACCCTATCACTAGAAAATTCAATCTCTGCATGTTAGTATAATTTCTTTTTTGAGTCTTATCAGATAGATTCTTTTACATCACATAAAATGACTTTGAGGCATAATATCAAGAATATGAAATATACATGCACAATCTAACACCCTATACTTTGACTGAATAGATCTTATAGTTTTTTGTATGTTGTATGACTTAATTTGTTTTTCTTTTTATACCCCTATAACATAAATAATTATTTTATTACTTATACTAGGAACAGATTTGTTTTTTGTATTAATGATTTTAATATTTTCAACAAAAAGATTTGTATTTTCTGTAACCATATGAAAGAAAAGAAAAATAATTACTCTGTTTTATTATATTGAAGTTTAAATAACTAACAGTTTAGAAATAGTTTACAATAGGCATAGGAGCAGCTGTGTGGTAAGTGTCTTCTACTATAGCCTCGGGCTGCTCAAAGCCTTGTGAGTGGATTTAGTAGACGGAAACTGAAAGAAGCTCGTCATATATATATATGTGTGTGTGTGTGTGTTTGTGTATTTGTCCCTCCAACATTACTTGACAACCGATGCTGGTGTGTTTACATCCCCGTAACTTAGCAGTTTGGCAAAAGAGACTGATAGAATAAGTACTAGGCTTAAAAAGAATAAGTCCTGGCCAGCATGGCCACAGTCAGATGACTGAAACAAATAAAAGAGTAAAGAGCAATAGATTTATAAAAAATAAAGTAGGTGTAGCAAATGTTTTGTAGAAAATGAGAATTTTGATTACTAATAGCATGGAGTTGCTTAACTTATTGTTACTGTTGTGCTTATTTTCATTTCATTTTTTATAACTCTGTTGCACCAAATGATTCATATTCTTAAAAACCTCGTCATAATTAATTTGCCTGTTGCTATTTTTTAAAACTCTATTATTTAAATTTATGACAGTGTGTATATTCTAGAATGTAGCACTTTGCCTGGATAGAAGTCAGCTTTCAAGAAACCATGTCTGCAATCTAGTTTTAATTTCCTTTGTAGCTATTTTATTTCACTTATGTTGTTAATGCTTATGGAGAAAGGCTTGGCTTTACTAGAAAGGTTTGGCCTTTACTCTTTTATTATACCTTTCCCCTCTAGTTCACTTTACTTCATGCCTGCTCTTAAAATGAGTAATGAGGAAACCAGTCTTGTGTGTCTCCTCTGATCTGCAATACGAGAACAGATTCTAGCTACACCCAGAAACAATATATTTTTTGAAATAAGAAGCATGCTGATAGCAGATCCAGTTTTCTGTCAAAAATCAGCTGCTTTAAAAGCAACTAAATATCATCAATCATTGTTGATTGTGCTTACAGGCACAATAGAAGATCTGTTTGGCTCAGTTTAACATTTAATTTTACTGATCATATTAATATAATTTCAAGCGTTTGTCCTAAATTTGGTATTATCTGATTGTCATGCTGATGAATTATAGTTTTTAATTTTTATGAAAAGCTGCAAAGAAACATATACGTTAGATTTTATAATAATTTAGATAGTCATTATTTCATTATGGTTTATGTGTTGTTTTAAATTTGTAAGAAATTAGCTGAAATTGCTTTCGATAATTTATACAAAATATCTAGTATTCTTTGGAGAAAATATTCAGGGACAGACAACTTCATTTAGTCGACTCTTCTTATTTATGTCACTCTAAAAACATTCTTATCCATAGCATCTTCTAATAATTTTTGCCTGAATTATCTAAACAGTATTATCTTGATCTTTATCATTGTGAGTCAGAAAATGCGTAAATGGTAAATTCCTTCTATCATGGTAGCTGGATTGTTGGATGATAACCGTATGGAAATCTTTATTTTATGCATGTGCATAAATTACTTGCATTCATTATTACAGTTTTACATTGATAAATACTATTGTATTTTTGGTGTGTTATTCATTATATATTTTGTTACTTCCTGCATGAATCAAATAAGCAAGATTTTTTCTGAACAAAGTGTTTACTTCGAAAATATCCAAAGATCTTTGACTTTGAATAATATGTGGAGATCCTCACTGGTAAAAAATTTCCATCATTACATGACACACACACACACACACACACACACACACTCTCTCTCTCTCTCCTTTCTCCCCGCCTCTCTCTCACACACACACAGCTTGTAGAAAATTCTGCTGTGACATTGGATCTAATCATTACCACCCACCTCTATTATCTCATTAATATCTCTTACCAGCACTGTCATTCCACTTCAGTCACAACCAGCCAAAGTGTTTAATGTTACACATTGGACTTTAATCCCATATGGCTTCCTGTTTGACAACAAAACACAAAACAAACCCAATATCAGAGTAAAGATTATTTGCCAACATAACATGGCAGTCCTGGTTTAGGATGAATGTTGCTATAATTTAGCCCTAGGAGACATCGTCTCCAGCTGGCTATATGACACGATCTGTCTCCTGGGGCTAAATTAAACCAAGACTGCCATGTTATGTTGGCAAGTGCCTAAAACATCAAGCAAAGAATATAAGTAGCGATCATGATACACACCATGAAGAAATGATCAAGCTCAATAACAATCTATTAAGCAACAACTACCCCAAAGACATACTATCCACTCCAGTTATAAAGAAAAGAGAGGATGAAACCAATAAACTGTCCACATTCTGTCTACCTTATGTGAAAGGCCTCTCCCAAAAGATACAAAAGATATGTGACCCACATGACATCAAGACTGTATTCAAGAGTTATACAACTCTTCACAAATATCTCCTTTGAGTAAAACCACCAACAGAAGACAATATGATCAAAGACTGCATGTACTCCATCCCATGCAGCTGTGGTAGGTTATACAAACATCACAAAGCTGTGACACGAGAAGATATTGATAAATCGGGTATAGCTGATCATGTATGAAAAAATGGAGACCACCTCCCCCTGTAGGATGAAGTTAAAATAATAAGCAGAGAACACCACTGGAAAATATGAAAACTAAAAGCACATATACTAGGACACAACAACCTCCTAAGCAGATATGAGTAGCATATGGGAACCAGTATTAAGGAAGGATAGGAAAATATTAGATTTATAAGCCCTAAAATGGCTTAGTAGTTAAGAGCGTGGGCTACTAACCTCAAGATTCTGAGTTCGATTCCAAGCAGTAACTTGAATAATAATAATAATAATGATAATAATGACATTGAAAAATATCTTAGAAATGAGAACCAAGGTTTGAAATTTCCCCAAGACACTTGATGAAGGCTGGAGGGTATATAAGCCAAAACATTGTGTTAACGACAAACAAGATGAGGACAAATAAACCCGTCAAATGTAAATAATGAGAAATAGAAGTGTCTTGCTCAAAGACACAATGCACTTCCAGGAATCAAACTCACAACCTTCCAGTTGTGAGCCAAATACCCCTAACCACTAAGCCATATGCCTTCACCTTCACATGTATACCACTGGTACTGAGAAACTCAGTTCAAATAAGTAAAAACATTCATTGAAGGAGATTTTACATGGTCACTCCAGTTGCTAGAAATAGTGGCCAAATCTTCAAATCACATTTTACCATCTTAAGAGAAAATGATCATATTGGACAATGTCATTCTAAAATCATTAAAATCTGAAAGGTATGAGTTATTGCAAGATTAATTCAGAACAATGAGAATAAATGGATCTTATATCTGAATGCTAAAGGGCTAACCACACCAGTATCCCTGTTACAATATTCTATGATGTTAATTATGCTTATGATTTAAAATTGTATGATTCAACAAAGTAAAAAGAAAAGGAAATACTAATTAAAGCATTTACTATTTTATTATTGTTGTGTGGATGCCCCCACTCAATAAGTAGGCTAGTCCAATACATATAAATAGTGGATGTGATAGCTAGATGGGAAGCATCGCATAGAGTGAGCCAGAGCCGTAGGTAGACTAGACATCGAGTCAGCAGAAGTGAGAGTTCGGTAGTTGAGTAGAGGTACGTTATTGGCGAAGGCACGCCATCCGAACGTGTGATATAACAATTATTGTATACAATATTAACAGCTGTAGTAAACTCTAAACATTAATAGTTCATTCTGTTGTCTAAGTACATGCTCGAATTGTCTATAATCAAAGATGTTTTAAATGGATGCAAATTCAGACCATAAATCTCCTTGAGAGCTTAACTGTTTTAATAAGGACCACCCAGTTTATAATGTTACCAGTCACTATCAATTATGAAGTATATTAAATATAAATATTGTATCTCTTGGTGTTGTCATGTCAAAGAAAGGAGCATCTAAAGCAAATGAAAAGAGAAGCTTAAAATGGTGTGAAGTAGTGTGTGTGTGTGTGAGTGAGTGAGTGTAGTTGACAAATACATGACAGACTAGTGAGCCAGTTTAGCCCCTGTCTACTACTAGACAAACATTTCTCTGGAGCATATCTTACACTAACAATTGAAATCTCTTTCATAACAGTGGGAGGACAGGTTGTCACTAAATGAATCCCTATCTGTTCAGACTATCAGAAAACTGGATGGACTGGTTGACATCTCTCATTTGCAGTGCCTTTATATTTTGATGAAAAATAATGGTCCCTATACCTCTTAACTATATTTAAATTTAGAATTAGTGAGTGAGAATTAATAGATGTCGGTACTGCCATGAATGTGGAGCAAGTGGACTCAAACATCCAGTATCCAGTGATATAAGAGTGCTAGTTAAACAAAAACTTATGATCATAGAAAACTAAAAGGACACACACACGTATATACATATATGATGGGCTTCTTTCAGTTTTCGTCTACCATATCCACTTGCAAGGCTTTAGTCAGCTTGTGGCTATTGTAGAAGACACTTACCCAAGGTACCACACAGTGGGACTGAACCAGGAACCATATGGTTGAAAAGCATGCTTCTTACCACACAGTCACACGTGTGCCATTATTCATTATTTGGATAAATGTTTCTGCAAAATTGGCTCTCTTTATTTACTTTTGGTATTACCCATTTCTATTCTTAGATTGGCTGTTAGATATTTTGTTCCATATTTCTCAGCAACATATATTTGATTTTATTTATTATAATCATAATCTGCTACCAGCTCATCACCTTCTTCTCAACACGACACAGAACCCTTTGTTTTACAAAGAACACTTGAAGATCTCTACAATTTAACTATACTCATAATTCTTATTCTCAGAACTTAATCTCTCCCTTGGACTGTTTATAGTACATCAAATGATGTTAGACAAACTTATTTCAGAGCTATTAAGCAGGTATTTTTCTCTCCCTCTCCTCATCCTTGGTTGTCGCTATTTTCTTCTCCAACCAGACATCCAGAGCTTTCATGCTAAAAATATTACCTACTCAGTTTTGATCTTTCTCATAAATATTATCACTGAAAATGGACTCTAAAGTACACACTTTGTGACTGGATAACTCAACACATGTCATATGATAGGGGTTGGAATAGTGCCTCAATATCTTTGTTTTTATTTTCACTTTTTTTATCATTGTGTGTGTGTGTGTGTGTGTGAGAGAGAGAGAGAGAAAGAAAGAGAGAGGGTGAGAGAGAGAGAAATTTAATAGTTTGTTGCTAAAATAATAAGCAATAAACTTTTATGTAAACACTATCTTTCAAGAAAGAAAATTAACTGATACTTCTACAGAGAGAATATTCAATATAATTTTTGTCTTCAGACTGCATTTATATATGTATTTTGACATGCACGCATACACTTGTGTCGGAAATTAATTAGCACTTCTCAAATTTCTACATTTTCTTACATTTTCTTAATTTAATTAACTTATTAACAGAAACGAACTCGTTTTTAATCAAAAATTTATTAAAACATATCCCAGCACACCACATAATTGTTATTAATCGTGAAATTTAGTCAATATCTTGTTGCTCCTCCTTTGGCAGCAATGACAGCTGCTACGCGGGTCGGCATGCTGTCTATGAGTGCCTGCAGGTACTGTGCAGGGATGGCCCCCCATGCAGCAAGAAGTGCCCCAAACAGCTCATGTCGGTTCCTGTATTGTTGCACATTCAAATCCCTACCCAATCGACTCCAGAGGTTCTCAATAGGGTTCAGGTCAGGTGACTGGCCAGGTCAGTCCATGACCGTCACCCCATGGTCCTTGAAGAAACCGGTTGTGAGCTTGGCTGTGTGGGAAGGCGCGTTGTCCAGCAGGAGCACGTACTCCTCGCCACCAAAGAGGTATCCCGTACTATCTCAACGTACTTTGCTGCGTTGATGTTGCCTTCGACGGCATAAAGCCGCCCAACACCACTGTAGCTGAACGCCCCTCACACCATCAGACCACCCCCACCATGCTTCATGGTGGGAGCAATGCAGTCTTTGTTGAAGCGCTCACCCCTGCGGCGTCGCACATGGACAGGCTTGTCACTGACGAGACTGAATCGCAACTCGTCAGTGAACATCACTGTTCGCCACTGCTGCACGGTCCATGTCTTGTGGGCACGGGCCCAGAGCAGCCGCCTCTTCCGGTCTTGGGCTGTAAGGAGCGGCTTACGGGTGGCCCTACAGGATTTTAGACCAGCTTCCAGTAATCTGGTCTTGACTGTGGTTGTAGACAACTGCTTCCCTGTCATCTTTTGCATCTCCTCCGCCAGTTGCCGGCTCATTGCCCTTCGGTTGTACAGTGACTTTCGGATCAGCATCCGGTCCTCCCGCTGGGTCGTCAGCCTCTTCCGTCCCCTACCCTTTTTGTCAGCTGCTGATCCGGTTTCCTCGTATTTCTTAAATAAGCACTGAATTGTGCACCTGGCTACACCAAGTTTTCTGGCTATTGCAACCTCCGACAGCTTCCCACGCCACGAGAGAGCCTCGTACCGTCTCTCCAAGGTCATGCGAGGTCTTGGGCCCATCTAGGAATGAACTATAAAAACCAGTTATTTTCATTAAAACTATTCATTTGAATAATGTTATGCTATAACAAAACTGCTATGAGTTATTATTCATTAAACAAAAAGGAAAGAAAGCAGAATTTCTCACCTTATTTGATGTATAACAGAAAGTTTTGTGAACTGGAAGTGACGTCACCAAGCAGAGTGTAGGAGAATTTGTGAGGAAAAAAAATCTTGCAAATACACAAATCAATTAATCTACGAGCTGTTCAAAACGTCTTACGCGATGAGAAAACTTAGTACGGTGTGATTTCGGTCCTTGCGAGGCGCTACCTATATCTATTAAACAAAGGAAGATTTGTCTGCATCCGCACTCCAAGTTGTTGTTGCACTGCTATGTCAACATCATTAGGCTGTAGACTCTCAAACTGCTCTGCAAACAAAGTTACGTCATCGTTCTGCGCAACAGTGAACTCGCAACAAAGCAATAGTTCGAGATATGGCCACTAGGTGACAGCAAATACCTTGAGTGAAGAGCAAATCAAGGGTGCTAATTAATTTCTGACGGTAGTGTATAAAAGTACACACATGCACACACTTTCATACAGGTACACACACTCTGAGATACTCTATATACCTGTATACATGTGTAAACAAACGACAAGACCAAAGCATCCATGTACATACATATTTCTACGAAAATAACCCTATTTCATCATGCTTAACTTTTCTGCAAGACTTTGAGCTTCTCTTGCCCAGCACTTTAAGTGTAATTCAAAACATTTTCCAGGAAGTTGTTGCTAATACAATTGTCATTATCTATAGTCATTTTTGTTAGGAGTGCCACCATCACTGCTATGGTGATGACATTAGTGGTGGAGTACAACATTGGTGGTGGTGGTGGCAGCAGTAGCAGTAGTAGGGTTGCCAAGAAAAGAAACAAACACAGCATCTTTGGAAATTTTTACATTATAAGAATTACTCATTCACTCCATATTACTCTCTCTCTCTCTCACCACCCTCTCCCTTTGTCTCTAACTCTTTCATATTACTTGTGATTCTCTAATAATAGATAATTATGTCTGTCTTGTGATCTTCTTTCTCTTTATCTAACAGCTGATCTATAATCTAGTGCCATGGAAATAGGTTGAATTGCTAAATCATAATGTCAACTTGTACTAAAAATGTGTGCGTGTGCATGCACATCTGTGAGATATATATATATCACAGATGTGTGTGTGTGTAGATATATATGTATATATATACATATATATATATATATATATATATATATATATATATATATATATATATATTATATATATATATATATATGCAGGAGGGGTGCATATCTATAGTGTGTATGGATATATGTCATCTTTTTTCATCCTCTGCTGGTGTGGTTGTACAAGCATGAACATATAAACAGACAGCTGTGAACTTATGAGAATCACACCTTTCATGTTCATACATAAATTTCACATGAGTGGCTGTGTGGTAAGTAGCTTGCTTATGAACCACATAGTTCCTGGTTCAGTCCCACTGCATGACACCTTGGGCAAGTGTCTTCTACTATAGCTTCGGGCAGACCAAAGCCTTGTGAGTGGATTTGGTAGACGTATATATGTATGTATGTATGTGTGTGTGTATATATTTGTGTCTGTGTTTGTCCCCTGAACGTCGCTTGACAACCGATGCTGGTGTGTTTATGTCCCCGTAACTTAGCAGTTCAGCAAAAGAGGCTGATAGAATAAGTACTAGGCTTACAAAGAATAAGTCCTGGGGTCGATTTGCTCGACTAAAGGCGGTGCTCCAGCTTGGCCACAGTCAAATGACTGAAACAAGTAAAAGAGTAAAGAGTACAAATTTGCAAACATACATGTATGTACACATATTGTAAATGACAGGATGTGTGTGTTAGGGTAGAGCAAGTTATTCTATGAACATGTTCTTCTAACTGCTGTCTACCATAAAAAATAGGGAATCAGAGAATGTTGTTTGCCATCAACTAGCTTCCTGTCCAGGAGGTGAAGTTTTACATACTCCTCTACTGTCATTCAGAAAGGTGTGAAAAGCTAAATTTCTATCTCATACTCATCGAAATCTGTAAGACTGACCAGCCAATAATGGTCTCGCATTATAAAATGTATACTAGCAGGTGGAATAAATATTGACCCTTGAAGTCATGTGTGTGTGTTAAAGTTCTTACACTACACTTTTCAAAAAGCATTTGCTGTGAAATTAACATGAATGTTAATACATCTTATTCTCTTTGCACATAGGAAAATAAAGGAAATTGTCCTGATATGC
Organism: Octopus sinensis; assembly: GCF_006345805.1. Lineage (NCBI taxonomy): Eukaryota > Metazoa > Mollusca > Cephalopoda > Octopoda > Octopodidae > Octopus > Octopus sinensis. The sequence goes on along the minus strand of NC_043000.1, from coordinate 59,569,717 downwards.
TTCATGGTACATTAACCATTCTTCAGAGGATGCCCAAACACATTTGCACATGTGCATTCTCTCTCCCTCTCTCCCTCTCTCTCTCTCTCTCTGACACACACTCACACACACACACACACATAAAGTGTCCAGAGAAGTCTGTAATAATAAAAAAAATGTTATTCAGAAGTAGTAGAGGCTTAGAGTATTCACATATAAATATAAAAAGTCTCTGGGATAGACTCTGCAGTGTTTAGACAGCACAAAAAAAATTAAGATTAAAGGATACAAACAGTGTTTCATTTTTTTCAATTCATATCTCCCATTGTGACCTATCCTCATGACCCATCCCACCTCCCTGTCCTTCAGTAACTCACAGGATTCTTCCCTTGTCTGTTTCTCCCTTTCTGATTTCCCCTCTCCCTCACATCATTCATCCATACTCACCCTTATAATGTAGGACAGCCTTAGACCCAGCCCACGAAACCTGCCCTACCTTTCTGGCCCTTCCTTTCTTGCTACACCCTGATGCTAATCCCTTCCTTCCCTTTTTCCTATTCCCTGCTATACTCTCTCTTTCCCTCCTCTCTATCTCCCCCTCTCTCTCAAGAGTGTCTAATCTGTTACTCTCTCAACTATTACCTTCTCACAGCTATGAATCTGTTGCTCTCATCAGCCTAAAATCATTGCACTCCTCTTCTATTTTCCTTTTGTTAAAGGGGCCACTTTAAACCATTAGTTTTGCACATTGCAAGACAACCTTCTTTAGGTCAGTGTCATGGAAAAAGTACTCAGTATACTCTGTAAAGTGGTTGCCATCACAAAAAGTATCCAGTTGTAAAAACCATGCCAAAGCAGATATTGGAGCACAATATGGTCCTTCAACTTGTTGGACCCTGTTGAACTGTTCAACCCATGCCACAATGGAAGGTGGACATTAATGATAATGGATGCACATAACTAAACTATGAAGCAACATCTCCATTACCTCTGACTTATTATCAATTAATTAGTTAGTTCTTTATTTATTTATTCATATGCACATTTTTCTTCTCTTAATTCTTTTATTCTTTTGCTTCAATCATTTGACTGCAGCCATGCTGGAGCACCACCTTGAAGGGTTTTAGTCGAACAAATCAACCCCAAGGCTTATTTCTTAAGCCTAGTACCTATTCTATCAGTCTCTTTTGCCAAACCACTGAGTTACATGGACGTAAACACACTGACACTGGTTGTTAAGCAGTGATGAGGGGAGGAACACAGGCACAAAGGCACACACAAAGGTACATGTATACATATACGACGAGCTTCTTTCAATTTCCATCTACTAAATCCACTCATGAGGCTTTGGTCAGCCCGAGGCTATAGTAGAAGACACTTGCCCAAGGTGCCATGCAGTGGGACTGAAACTGGGACCATGTGCTTGGGAAGCAAGCTTCTTAACACATAGCCAGAGCAATAAGAGTTTGTTTTGATATGTTTCATGGTTTGTTGACACCCTCTCACACACACACACATCTTTTTCTTCTACCATGATAATTTATATATAACATTCATACACATTATACATGTATGTTTATCTTTTCCTCCTAGCATGATAATTAAAAAATGTTCTTTTCCCCACCCCATTCTTATTCAGACTCCTCTGACAATCACTACTAAGTTTTGTTTACATTTTCTCTCAGTAAAAGAAATTTTAGAATAATTATTACGTATATGTATTTTAGGTAATTATCATGGCAATGGAGAAGTAGAATAATTGGATATTGAAGAAAATACCTTACAGTATTTAATTACAACCATTTAGATTTTAAGTTCAAACCCTAAGATCAATTTTGTCTTTCATCTTTCCAAGGTCAATAAAATAAGTACCAGTCAAATTCTGGGATCAGTGTAGTTTTTTTTATTCTTTCCCTGCTTCAATTTATGGGGCTGATCACTTGTTGGGAGATAGCTTTGAACACCAAAAGGTCAAACAAATCTATCTCTACAAAGGCATAGAATAGATAAAAAAAAAACAATTATTGTAGATGATTATCATCAACTCCACAATATAGCTGTTTCTAGAATATATTTTGCATTTACTATTGTTGTTGTTGCTTAGTTCCAGGTCAACCCTGATTGGGCAGACTTATGATCAAAGATATCCCATATGACCACGCCATTTTTTTTTTTGTATATCTGTCTATTTTGTTCAAAGTATCCCTTTTTTTTTCTCTTTTACTCCAGTGTCTAACCACTTGTTTCATAGGTTAGTGTTTAAGTTATTGAAATCAGGCTCCTAAGGTTGAGGGTTTGATTTTGGGACCAAGTAGCCTATTGTATCTTTGGTCAAGGCACTTCATTTCACATGACTCCAATCCACTCAGATGAAAGTGAGTCATGTCTACTTTTGAGTGGCACTTTGCAGGCCATTACACCAAAATCTTACAAATTTCAAGATGTTCAAGACCCTTAATGACTATATCAGACTAGATCATGACAGTGTGATATGAGTAGGACTGAGGGATCACACTGAGGCATCATTATTGGCACATTTCATATAGTGTTCTCTAATGAATCAATAGATTTAGATTAAAGGGATTTTTTTTTTTAAGTACAACTTTTTTTTACCTATATTTTCTTCTTTCTTTCTCTGATATTTTCTCTCTAACTGAATTGCATCCATAATTTTTACCATATTTATTCATATTGTTTTTATTATTTTTTTTATTAAAGTCTCTGAGTAGGCTTCCAATATAGAAAGATGTCGAGTAGTTCTCACTTTTTTTGTGTGCTATGTATATATATATATATATATATATATATATGTGTGTGTGTGTGTATATATATATATATATATATATATATATATATATATATAGAGAGAGAGAGAGAGAGAGAGAGAGAGATAGATAAGACAGTATTCTTAGAACTATTATAGTATAGATGATAATATGTATTGTGGAGAGGGAGAGAGAGCATCTGTGTATGTGTATTCCTCCTGAAACATATGTAGGAAAGAACTAGTTACTGTCTATTCATATTGTCCATTCAGTTTAACATCGATGCCCCCTCAATTGTTTCAGTCTTCTTTTGACATTCTTCATCACCAATAGCAATTCCAAAGAAAGCCAGTCTCTGTTACTTAAATGTCAAATGTTAATCTGTCATTTTCAGTGGTTTTAGCAAAATGAAGTCACTAAGGTCATGTTTTTTTCTCTTTGGTTTATAAACATACAAAGCCTTTCTTTACATTTTGTTATATTGGTTAAAGAAACTTTATAGTTTGATATATCAAATACTTTTCTCTGCTTTGCATTACATATTCTTTGATTTCTTCCCACCCCTCATTCTGTCCATCCTTTAAACCAATGTATCTTTCACTATGTTGTCATAACTGTCATTATAACTATGTTATAGCTGCAACCATATACCTGTTCTAGTTAGTGATATTTGTGTTAGAATAAATATTTGCACCAACCAACCAACCAACCAACAAGTAACTATAACAATTTGATGTTTTCTTTACAGACAAAGAATCTTTGTCTTTCAAGTTACTTGGTGACCTCCACTAGTGCTGGTGTCACATAAAAAGCATCCAGTCAATACTGTAAAGTGGTTGGCATTTGGAAGGGCATCCAGCTATAAAAACCATGCTATTTTTCTAAATTTAGAGTTTCTAAGAAAATGTTATCCCATGTATCCTTCCGTTTAAAGTTGATATGGCGAGATTTAAGGGAAATGTGGTTGATATTACTAGCATGCTGAGTAACTGCATGCAGGCACTTTTATTGGCTTGAGAAGTAAAAAGATGGATCGGATTGGGAAACTTGAAGTGGAAGCCAGATGATGGAGAAAAGAGCTGAGTAAATCATTAGTTTGAAGCAGATTCTTAAGTGGGAGGAAACACAGAAATTGTCTTTTATCATCAGGAATATATTTTATGTAACATTTCCTTAAAAATAGTGACTGCAGATAAAAAGACTATGGAAATACAACAAACACATTTATTGTTCTGTAGCTATTTATATGTTTGCCTCACTAAACTATCTGACATTTTCTTCTCTTTATCTCTTCCTCTTTTCTACATACAAACACGCATAAATGAAGCAAAAATAATTCTATACTGGATCAGTATAGATTTTTCTGTATAATTTATCCTGTAATAACATCTTTCTAACTGTCAATACAAATATTTATGAAAGAAAAAAAATATCTTTGTTGTGTTTAAACTATGTCAAAGGATATTTTTATAAGATTTTATTTATAAACAAATGTTTGTGTGTATAGGTATGTAAGGTGATGTATGTTCAGCTGTGTGTGTAAATATGTGTATATATATATGTATGTAGTTAGACATTTTTGTATATACTTGCACACACACACACACACATTTATATTAAGTAATTCAACAAATGTTCCCATAAGGGTAGTTTATATCCTACAATAGTCTTGTATTTATATACATCCTACTTTTTTTCCTCTTTAGCAAGCTGATTCATATCTCAGTCTCAATTCTATCATGTTGCATTTTCACATCAATTGACAAACCTCTTAAGAAAAGCGGGAGAGCATATCTCTCTCTCTCTCTCTCTCACTCATAAATTTGAAGCTTTGTGAGTCTACCATGTAAGAAGAAAGCAATATGATAAAGATTGTCGAATTGTTGAGTCATAGCATGTTACTTGAATTGCTTACTCAGCAAAGATGTGATGCTGTGTGCTGAGTTCTTGGGATTTATGGGATGGTAATATACAATACCAATGAGTTCTGAAGTAGTTTCAGATTGAAGTACAACAATATTGTTAATTTATGCAATGGAGCCTGTGAAAACTTTACTTGACAAAAGCTCAGTAATAGCTTTCTTTTTCTTTGAAAATTTTAAAGTTTCTCACATGAAACGCAGTGTTGTATTTTCAATAGACTTTCCAGTTAATGTGAGTTGGGGAGGGAAATCAATGTGATCCATTGTGAACAACTGGCAGAAATAATTGCAAAATGTGACAGCATCATTTCATTCTTTAACAATAAGAAAGTTAGAATTTTAATAAGATGACACTCTGGCATTTATAAAGCTTCTGCTGTGATTGATAGGAAAATGGAATTCTTTTTGTTGTTGTTCTTTTCTCTCCAAGTTGATTTTAAAACTTCCAACTCCCCTAAAGTTGATAAATTTAGTCAGAATTAAAGGCTATTA